>NC_073232.2:59961212-60264242 GCF_029281585.2 Gorilla gorilla gorilla | reverse complement strand
CTTAAGCTTAAAACATTCAGTAAATCATTGTCAAAACAGATGTACAATCTTTGTTGTTTCATTTACAGAGCACAGGTGTAGCAGATCTAACATTAAGACTTAAGGACCCTGGATTTTCAGAATGGCAAGTGTGCATTGGTTTCAACTTAGTTACCAACTGCATTAGCCCAATAACAAGAAAGTCAGCCTATCCTTTGAAGCTTTCCAGCCAGGCATTGACTTCTCCTCTCTAGCTATGAAAGTCCTAGAGGGTATCTTCCTCCAATACAAGACTGTTTTGTCTACACCGAAAATCTGTTTAGTGTAGTCACACTTATCAACTGTCTTAGCTAGATCATCTGGATAACTGGCTGTAGCTTCTACATCAGGACTTGTGACTTCACCTTGAATTTTTATGTTACAGAGACAGCTTTTTTTTTTTTTTTAACCTCATGAACCAACCTTCTCCAGCTTCCAACACATCTTCTGCACATCTCTCTCTGGCTTCATAGAATTGATGAGTTAGGGACTTGTTCTGTATTAGGCTTTGGTTTAAGTCAATGTTGGATTGGTTTGATCTTCTGTTCGGACGACTAAAATTTTCTCCATCTCAGAAATAAAGCTCTGTTTTGCTTTCTTGTTTTTCTTGCATTCACTAAAGTAGCAATTTGCTTCTTTTTTGGGGGGTGGGGGGATGGAGTCTTGCCCTGTCGCCCAGGATGGATTGCAATGGAGCAATCTTGGCTCACTGCAACCTCCGCCTCCCAGGTTCAAGTGATTCTCTTGCCTCAGCCTCCTGAGTAGTGGGGATTACAGGCATGCACCACCACACCCGCCTAATTTTTTGTATATTTAGTAGAGACAAGGTTTCAACATGTTGGCCAGGCTGGTCTCAAACTCCTGACCTTGTGATCTACCCTCCTCAGCCTCCCAAAGTGCTGGGATTACAAGCATGAGTCAACACGCCCTGCCAGAAGTAGCATTTTTAATATTCTTCAATAATTTTTCCTCAACATTCACAACCCGGCTAACTGTTTGGCCTAAGAGGCCTAGCTTTCAGCCTATCTTGGCTTTCTACATGTCGTTCTCCTTAACCATTTTTAGCTTTTGATTTAAAGTAACAGACATGCAACTCTTCCTTTCATTGCAACTCTTAGAGGCCATTGTAGGGTTATTAACTGGTTTAGTTTCATTATAGTTGTGAATCAGCTGATAGAGGGAATTAAGAGACCTCGGGAAAGAGTCTTGGTGCAATCAGAACACACATTTATTTATTACGTTCAGTCTTACATGGCATGTTTTGTGGTGCCCCAACACAAATGAAATAGTAACATTAAAGATCACTGAACACAGATCATCAAAATGAATATAATAATGCAAAAGTTTGAAATACTGCAAGAATTACTAAAATGTAGCAGAAACATAGAGTGAGCACATTCTCTTGGAAAAATGGTGGTGATAGACTTGCTAAAAGTGAGGTTGGCACAGACCTTCAATTTGTAAAAAAAATGCAATAGTTGCAAAGTGCAATAAAACAAAGTATGCTTGTATTAACATTTTATGTTATTATGGTGCATTTGTCACAATTATTTTTAACTAAAGTTCATCTTTCACTCAAATTTCCTTAGTTTATACCTAAGGAAAACTAAGGTATAGTTTTCTGTTCCAGCATCCAATCCAGGATTCCACAGTATAGTTGGTCCTCATGTCTCCTTAGGCTCCTGTTTGAGCCTTTGCAATCAAATGTGGAGGAAATACATTTTGATTTATGTCCATCAAAATAAAGTGATCAAAGAAATATTGCTATTTAATTTACATATGAGCAAATAGTCAGGCCAAGCATTAATATATTTCACCATAGGTAAATAAATATTTTGGGTTGCTGATATAAAATATATTGTATTTTAAAGTTGGTTAAATAAACAAAATTTATTTAAAATATTTTTTAGACTGTTTCATAGTAAAATTTGTAGAAGGCATTTGCAAATTAATATAAATAAATAACAGAAACTGAAACAAAAACTATTTAGCCCTTCTTACAAGTCAGACATATTCTAGTGCTTTTAATGTATTAGCTCATTTAGTCCTCTCAACAATTAAAATTATTTTTCTTATTTTTGAGAATTCCATAGCATGCAGCAAGTATCAATCTAAGAACTAAAGTGTATGTGTGTGTGTGTGTGTGTGTGTGTGTGTATTTTTGTTTTTACTGAATTTTAACTTTTTGTTTTAATGAAAGTCCAAGGGCTTATGAGTTCAGAGATCATCTTGAATACTGTTCTTAGCATGATCTTCATGTTAGAATAACCTGGGGATTTAAATATAACACCAATATAGAGCCTTAGTCAGACTGATGGTCCTCAAATTTAGGTATAAATCAAAATTATGAGAAGGATTAAGATCACTGATTGCTAGGTCCCACCCTCAGGGGTTCTGATTCGGTAGATCTGGAGGGGATCCCAATAATTCATATTTCAAACAATTGCCCTGGTAATAACATTATTCTAGACACCACACTGTAGGAACTACTGACTCAGAATACTAAAGCAGAATCTCTAGAACTGGTGGAACTAAAGCCTAAGCAAAATTTGTTGTTATTTGTTATTTTTGTTTTATGAAATTTTGCAACCATACAAAACTAAGGGGAGAATGAACCCCCATGTAACAACTGTAAACTGAGAGACCAAAACAGATGCTCTTTCATCAACTAAGACAGACCCTAAGGTTAAGGAAACAAAAGTTACCTATGGGTCAACGTTTCAGGCCCATCTGGCATGGCACAATGAAGAATTTTCTAAATTCCTTAAACTACAAGAAAACCCACACTTTTGCTGAACTCTCTGACAATAGGGGCTATCAGTCAAATTATCAGATTCCTCCTAAATCTGACTTACAACCCAGATCACAACTCTGATTGGACCAATGACTGGCCTTACATGCATTCTTTTTGGATAAGCAACTATAGACCTTAAACCAGGTTCAGCAACTCATAGAAGCTGTGCACAAATGTCTTTTTGTCCTATAGTTCACATTTTAAAGTAAGAGCCAAATGCCACCTCATTTTAATGTCAAAATCCCTCTCAAAAGTGAACATGGGATACATGTTACATATATGTTTTCCCATTTCACATGTGCTTGCCTCCCCTTACAAATATATATAGCTTCTTTTTTCTCCAAATATGCAGAATATTTGTGACCCCATTGTGTCACAGGGACCCTGTGAGGCATAAAACCCAACCAGCCCCTTCCCTCTTTGAAGAGAGAGCATCTTCAGTCCATGCCAGAGACTATGTCTTCCAGGTTTGTTAGCGCATATCACCAACAAAGCCCTCTTTTCTACTATTTAGCCATGTTGACTTCTTTGGACAATAGAATCAACCAGCTTCTACAACTATAACACTATTTTTTTTTTATGTTACTACTATTCTTTCTTTCCCACTTTGGTCTCACTTTCTTTTCTTCCCTCTTCTTTTCCCTTCATATTTTTTTCTTGATGCTCTTTTTTATTTTATTTATTTATTTTTATTTCTGAAGTCTATTTGAAAGCAAATCCCAGATGTGATTTCCCTTATACAAAATTTACATGAATTTCTAAGTGAGAAGGCTTTAAAGCAATAACAACAAAACAAAAGCAAAAATAAACACAAACTACCACACCCTGGTTAATTACAAGATAGAATTAAAGTGCACCCTGCCCCAGATCTCAATATACAGCCAGGATTGAAAGCCTCCAATTCTAGTCCTACCTTCCTATTTTACATGAAAGAGACTTGCTTGAAGCCATTGAGAATATTGGCTGGAGGACTAAAATTAGATGTTTATCTCCTAAGTCCTCAACTTGTAAAACATCTTCTGGTAGAAAATTAAAAAAAAAATCTTTAGAGTAAGAAAATTAAGTGTAATATAATTAAATAAGTAACCGTAAGCAGAGTGCTAATTGTCTTGTCTTTGGATTGTGTTTGGATATATTTTAAAAATCAACAAACATCAACAATTTTGTCTCTATACATGTGCTCATTTATCAGTATCTTCTGGTGTGCTGGAAATTTGATTTAGTTAGAACACCTGCCTTTAGGTTCTCACTCAACCATATACTTCCTTCCTGCACCAAATTCTAAAACAAATCACTTCCTTAAGTTTCAGTTTCTTAACTTGGGCAATGTGAATTGTAATAATATTTAACTATGAAAATAAATGTTAAAGATCTTTATAAAATAACAATCACAACTAAAAAGCAGACAAATTGAAAAAAATGATTATCAAAGGGATTGCTTCAGTTTCCTTATTTGGTCATGACTTTGTTTTAGGGACTACAGATGACTACAGACATTTCTATTTAACTGCGTGTGTGTGTGTGTGTGTGTGTGTGTGAGAGAGAGAGAGAGAGAGAGAGAGAAAGAGACTACGTACGTTTTAATGTGTAGTTTTCTATGGGTTCTAACTTTAATGCGTTCTAAATGTTTTCAGTCTTAATTGTTTTGTCTGGCTTTAAAATTCCCAGCTACTGATAGTTAAATCTGATATTCAGACTATTATGCAATTTTCTAATATTTTGATTTCCTCCTTTATAGATCATTACATGTGAAACAGACCATTGCTTCCTAGTTTACTGAAATGTACTGAAATACACTGAAAATAAATTTTAAAAGTCACAATAAGTCCCCTTAAGAAGATAAATTGAATACATTAACATTTTTTATCTTAATTTTCTTAAACTTGCCAGACGTGGGTATTTGTAATTTTTTAAGCCTATAGAATTTTCTCTAGCCTATTGAGTTTTCTCTAGCCTGTACAATTTAGAATAGGAGCAACTTCAAGCAGGTAAGCAAGTTTGGAAATTTTTTAGTTTGAAATTAGCCTATGAAGCCCAGCTTCTTTGTATTATTTTACATTGTTAAATAAAAGCACCAGTGAATCTGCATCAACACGTAATAAAAGAAAACTACCCTCTCTGGGTTTTATTTACATGTATAAACAAAATTTAGTCTCACTATCCTCCTATATCACAAAAAAAACAAACATAAAATATAAAACAAACTTATTATACAATGCATCCCAACATATAAAAGATAATTAAAATTTAGAGAAATGTTTATATTCAATCTAAATTCTACCCCAAAAATGTCATATGCTTTCCACAACTAGTCACACAAATGCTATATAAGCTAGCATAGTAATACAATTTTACAAAAAAAAAATATATTTTAGCATTTTCTGGATTCGTTAGATAAAAAATAGAATAAAATTCTAAGGAAATATGTATCAATGTCTTTGGTACTTAGCATAATTGATTTATTGCTTTCTGGAAAGCTGTTTTCTTTCTCAGGTGAAATATATCTTTGCATCAGTGGAATTAAAGGCAGTATTGAGGTTTTTCCCTATCATTTATTCCAGCACTTTAGAAACATCACTCTGTTGCCTGTTTAACCCTGTAGAGAAAAGATTGCACCATATGTCATTCTAGGAAAACAAA
Organism: Gorilla gorilla gorilla; assembly: GCF_029281585.2. Classification (NCBI taxonomy): domain Eukaryota; kingdom Metazoa; phylum Chordata; class Mammalia; order Primates; family Hominidae; genus Gorilla; species Gorilla gorilla. Next base: position 60,258,790 of record NC_073232.2, on the reverse strand, counting down.
ACAAAGAACAGCCTTTGCATCTTAAAAGTATATTATCTATATAAACTATGTTTCATGCTAGCCTGTCAATATTCACACCATCCAGAATATATCTGGTTAGATTTTTATCAAAGTTCAAAATTTTATAGTGATAGTTTGTCCTTAAAGTACAGCTTAAGTGGTGTCTTCAAGATTTACATCAAGGTGACATCCGACAGGCTGTCATCCTCAGAGTCGCTAAAATTGAGGTCTAATCGAGACCGGTAGGATTGCCAATAGAAAAGCCAAGCAAGAAATATTAGAATGATGCAGGCAAACAAAGAAAACTTTGATTTCAAATGTGAGCTGCTTTTCAAAATCACAGGGTCATACACTCTGATTTGCAGGTGCAGATTCCAGAAGCAGATACTTTGTACATGGTCAGCTTTGCACCCAGGATGAGAATTGTCAAAGATTTATTTACCCAAAGGTGGTAAGTCAAAATGGAGTATAGCAAAAACGTTCCTAAAGGCCACAAAATGCCTTTTATGATCCTTTCTGAACAGTGACCCATGGAATTTCGCCCAATGCAGTATTAGAGAAAGGTTGGGGTAAGTAAGTTCCTCCTAAAAGGGAAAAAAGCCTACAATTTTTGTATAAGTAACTGAATCCATATAGAGGCAGGCTGGCACTGAAAAAGGTCACACAGTGTGAGTATCCGTAGAAATAGAATGCTCCAGTATTGTGGGGACAAAGTTCAGCTCACTTAAGAACATTTCCTATTACGAACCAGTTATTTTCAAAATGAGACTGCTATGTAGTTATATAAATTACTCAACAATGGCAGTAGAACTAGATGTAATAGCTACAATAATATTTCTAGTATAAATTATCTAAGAATCGTTTTTAACATATCTCCTTGGTTAGTATTCATTATACTCAAAGCTTGAGGGACAATTGAATAATCAGCCTCTATATTTTCAAAGTTGTTCTACATTGAGAGTTGTCATCATTTAGTTAAGAAAACTCGAAATTTTTGCACTTATGTTCAATGAGGCAGGTTGAAAAAAAGTTTCCGCTCTTAACATGTCATTATTCTCTTTTTTCAAATGTAATTACTTAGTCAATTAACGTCACTCTTCTGTAAAACATTTAGGTGTAAGTGAAAGCCATTTCTTTATCATCATACTGTTTTGTCTGTTACTTTTTTAATCTACCTCCTTTTCATAGCAAATTCTTTAAGGGGAGAAACTAAAAGGACCATTTTATTTTACTCTTCATTTGTGTTTCTGTGTTTCATTTTCCTGTCTCCTGTATATTGCCTTTTATTTTTTTGATGGAGTCTCGCTCTGTCGCCCAGGCTGGAGTGCAGTGGCGTGATCTTGGCTCACTGCAACCTCTGTCGTCTCCCGGGTTCCAGCAATTCTCCTGCCTCAGCCTCCTGAGTAGCTGGGATAACATGCGTGCGCCACCACACCTGGCTAATTTTTGTATTTTTAGTATAGATGGGGGTTTCACCATGTTGTTCAGGCTGGTCTCGAAGGAACTCCTGACCTCATGATCCGCCCGCCTCGGCCTCTCAAAGTGCTGGGATTACAGGCATGAGCCACCACGCCTGGCCTGTATACTGCCTTTTACATTTGAGGAGGTCTAGTGACTGAAGTGAGGATGAATGCTAATGAGGTAACTAATGTCTCAAAAGGATTTATGGGAAGGACTAATTTTATTGCACTTTCTAATGCTCCCATTTGTAAAACCAACATTATTTTTGTTTGTTGACATGTGATGTAGTAATTCTATATGATATAGTAAATATACTGTGTCATAGTCCTCTTATTTATGCCCTAACACAAGTTATCTCCTTTTCATTATTTTGGATGTCAATAATTTCATCTGTTTTACCAAAAAAAAAAAATCCCTTAGTGTTTCCCTTCTTTGTTGTAACACTTGAAAAATGAGTGACTAGCTCAGCAGGGAAACCCTTTAGCCTCCTGAATGAACATGAGAGGCAAGAAAGTGAGTAGAAGTGAGAAAGTCTTAAAGTATTCAACTTCATCATTTCTCTAGAGGAAGCCCCTACAGATGTGGGGTTAGGCCAACAAAGAAGCACTTTGGTATTTTTCTGATCCTGATCAGTTACCCATGATAAATGGAATATGAAAAGTATTAAGTTCTATGAGGATGAGGCATTTTCATATCCTGTTGCTAGTTGCAAGGTTTCTTTTTTGAATAGTCTTTCCTCTTTTCTCTCGTCCCACACCCCAACCTATTTGAAGCAATAAAACATAATGATGCTAAACAAATAAATTCATAATTGTGTAAATATAATTTACCAAATCAAAAGATATAGACCCAGTCATAACAGGACCTATTTCTCTTTCTAGTTTTATTTCCCTTTCATTGCACTACTCACCATCTGGCATATTATATGCTTGGCTCACTTAATTGTTTGCTATTTGTCTCACACACTAAACTATACCCTCGCCAAGTACTGGGGTTTTTTAATGTCTTTTTATTGCCATATCTCACAGCTGGAGACAGTAGCAGAGACATAGTAGATACTCAGTAAATATTTGCTCAATGAATAAAATAATAGATAAACTAATCAGAAAAAATATGCACTCTTATGGGATAAGAAAAAGAGAAAGAATGCTCACATTCTCTAAAATGACACATACATATATGAATGAAAAAATGTTGTGTAGAATAACTATTATATTTAAGCATAATTTAATGAACAAGTTATCTATATGGCACAATTACTCATCTTGTGAAAAACAGGCTACTGAAAAAATAATTTTAATTTTAATTTTTAATGTATATGTAAGTACAAAATTCATTTGGTATTCAAAAAGGCTTGGTTTGTTCAAAAATATCGTTCTATATGTAGTAGAAAAAGTGTAAAACAAATGTTAAATATGCTTTATTAACAGATTTATGTCTTTACTTAATAGTAAATTCTTGGGATTTTAACTGTCAGCAAATACAAAGAAGAAGAAACAAATTTGAAATAATCTCACACAACATTTAAAATATTTATTTTAATTTTAGCATTGGAAAATATTCTGCCACTGAAAACACTACAATTTATGCTATGAGAACTATAAAAGCTCGGTAGACCAAATCTTTAAATAAAAAATAAAATGTGTGTGAATATTTTCCATCCAGCAAATTGAAACATTTTATTTTAAAATTAACAACAAAACAAACAGTTTTTTGAAGACCAGGAAATAATGACAACTAGGCACTAAGCACCCTCTACATGACAAATTTTGCTTCAAGCCCTAGAAGGTGTGAGAATCAGAGCAACAGGAGTTTTTGAACCCACTGACAATAATAAATCTTAGATTACTCACTTCACAATGCATACTTGATTTAGTGGAATCAAGAAAATGGATTGAGGCTGTCTGAAGAAGGTCTGATATATGAGAGGGGGTCTCTTGTGCTGTTCAAGGAAGGGCAAAAGCAAAATCATAAAATTGATTCTTCATCATATTGGTGGGAGTAAAAGGCTTAAAGTAAAATCCTTTAGTTCCAGTCTATTTTTCTTATGAGAAAAATTCAGTTTGGTTTTATGTAATATAAAAATATAATTCCACAATATAGCTTAAAATAACCTATACAAACACATTCAAAACAAAGCCCCACATATTATTATTTTGGCATTTTGAGTTTCTGATCCTTCCTTAATATCATTCTTCCAACTTTTCAACATGAGATCTTCAAAATTAGTGATGGAAACTCCCAGGTGGTTATTCAATATTGTTTGGGTATAATTTATTAACAATCCATGTGTTCAATCTTTAAAACTTCAGCAAATATTTCTGATTTTCTTGTTACATGCACACCTCATCCTGTTTTCAGACACATAGTATGACCCACCAAGCCTGGTCATCTTGGGGTTGGATAAGGGTATGTGATTAATTCTGGCCACTTGCAGGCTATAGCTCTTATTTGTTGGAATGGAGTCCTCCTAAAGCTTGCTTTGCTCTGGCATGATGAATGTAAACTATTGTGATGTTGGCTGAGTGACTACACAGACCAGGAATTTCCCCTTCAAGTCTCTGCCACCGAAATGTGATGGACAAGTTATAGGAGTGAAAAATAAAACTTACTTTAAGCCACTAAAGGTCATGTGATTGTTTATCACACCACGTAACTTAGCATGCATTCTAACAGAGTGTTTCCTAACATATTCACTACATTTAGAATAAAACGAAAACAGAGTTGATCCATGTTATTTATGGCTTCTGTATTTGTGAATTCACCTACTCACTAAAATTTGTTTGTAACCCCAGAAACAATATTCTCGGTGCTCCCATGGTTATTCCTGAACAAGTGCAAAGCAACTAACAAAGACACTTGATATGCACATTCCCAGCTGAAGTCAAACAAGGCCCTCATACTGTAAACAAGTGTCCTTTTACAGTCTATTTAGTACCCTTTTTTAATTCTGCATTTTTTAGCTTTTTGTTAGAAACTTTGCAGAAGCCTGTCTTTCATTTAGTCTTTCATACTTTGAGTTTCCTAACTTGCCCTCATTCCAACATCTCTGCCCAGATGAATCCTAAACTAATTCAGTGGGACCACAACCATGTGCACTATGATTTCTTCACTCTAAAATCCAGATATTGGGAAACTGGGATTTGTTCATATGTGTACGTAGTGGGTGGCGTGGGAGATAAGATGGAGTTCTGTCTCCTCCTTTTGGTAAAAATATAATCCTACTGAAGCACTAACAAATCAAGCCCATTTTATACAGCTTGGTTAGGTTCTAGAATTAATGTTTATTATAGATTAAGTAGACATTTTATGGGTTGTCCTGGGAACACAACCATCATTTTTAATATTGTTTCTATGGTAAAATGCATTCCAAGTTCCAAACAATTGATTCACAAATTAGCTTCGGGAACACTACCAGCTTCTAAAATGTGGATTCCTGTATAGCAAATGAGTAAAGCATAGAAACAAAGAGATAATACCCAGGTTTTCTATCTTTAGTGTGCCAGGATGGTAGCTTAATAATGATAAGACTATCTGCCTGGGCAGCCTGGTAAACCTATATTTACTCAGCACTTACTTATGAGATTAATTTTTTTTGTCAATTCTGCTACATAATTCATAATCATATGGGAGGAATTTGGCCATAGAAATGATAAAGAAAAAAATGACAGAATATATAGTGTCGTGATCCTGTCCACAGTACATTAGTGTATTTGTAATGCAAAGGTCTGTGCCCTGACAATTATCTTCAGCATATTATTACTGTAGCAGAGAATAGATTGGGATCACTAACGGACATGACTTACCACTTCTTTACTGGACCAATTTGCCTTACTCTGTGTGTGTGTGTGTGTGTGTGTGTGTAGTGAGTAGCCACTAGGTTGAACAAATCTGCCCAATCAGGCTGTGTTAAATAGATAATGCTGATTAGCGGAAGGGAAGAAGACCAGAAGTGAGATTAGAATTATTATCAGAAGTTTACATTTAATATGCATTATACATTTAGACAAAACATATTGATATTTGGCCATCAATCTTGCTTGTATGAGCTGTCTAGGAATGATGGAAATTAAGAGCTACAATTCTCATTAAAACGTTTAATTTTAAACAAGGCAATATCCACATATTTACAGAATGGATGCTACCCTGAAAAATAATTGAGTCTATTACAGATTGTAAAGAAAAGCCAGGAGTCCACTGTCCACTGAACATGTTAATTGAATCCAACTTTGCAAAAAGATGAAGCAAAGAATGTTCTCTCTAATTGCAAAGGTCCCCAGCTGGGTACATATTTCTGTTTATCACTTCACACCTGAGTGACCCATGGTGTTTCATACAGATCCTGTTTCTTAGGAAAAGATTCTTAATTTGCAAAATAAGCCCATTTTGTTAGGCAATGACTTACACAGTGCTTTGGCATGAACCATTGAGAAGAAACTTCTGATTTATTCAATGAGATTTGTTTATTTATACCTAATAATTACATATATTTATGGGGTACATATATTTTGATACATGCATACAATGTGTAATGATCAAGTCAGAGTATTTACAATATTCATCACTTCAAACATTTATCATTTATTCATATTAAGATTATTTCAAATCCTCTTTTCTAGCTATTTTGAAACATACAATATGTTGTTTTCAACTGTAGTCACCATATTGTGCAATGGAACACTAGAACTTATTCTTTCTGTCTAACTTGTCTGTTTGTACCCACTAACCAACCTTTCCTCTCTCTCCAGCCTCTAATAACCATTACGCTACTCTCTACTCCACAAGTGAGAATATACAATTTTTGTCTTTCTGTGCCTGGCTTATTTAACTAAATATAATCATCTCCACTTCCATTGATGTTGTTACAAATGACAGGATTTCATTAATTTTTATGTCTGAATAATATTTCATCATGCATATATACCATATATTGTTTTTCCATTTATCTATTCATGGACACTTAGGTTGATCCCTGATACTGGCTACTATCAATAATGCTGTAAAAAATATGGGGGTGCAGGTGTCCCTTTGATATAAAGATTTCCTTTCCTTTGGATAAATACCCAGTAGTGTGATTGCTGGATCATATGGTAGTTCTATTTTTAGATTTGGGAAAAACAACCATACTCTTTTCCATTATGGTAGTACTAATTTACACTCCCCTCAACAGTATATGAGAGTTTTTCTCCACATCTTTGCCAGCGTTTGTTATTTTTTGTCTTTTTGATAATTGTCACTCTAACTGGGGTAAGATGATATCTCATTGTGGTTTTGATTTGCATTTCTCAGATAATTAGTGATGTTGACTGTTAACGGATTGAATGTCTTCTTTTGAAGTGATGTTGACTATTGGACATTTGAATGCCTTCTTTTGAAGAATACCTATTCAGATTCCTTGCCTAGTTTTTTATGGGAATATTTGTGGGCTTTTTTATTTTTATATTTTTTTTTTTTATTTTTTTGCTGGTGAGTTGTTCGATTCCCTTATATATTCCAGGTGTCACTACCTTGTCAAATGAGGAGTTGGTAAATATTTTCTCCCATGTTACATGTGGTCTCTTCACTCTGCTGATTGTTCTGTGGCTATGCAGAAGCTTTTTAGTTTAATATAGTACCATTTGCCTTTTTTTTTCTTTTTATTACCTGTTTATTTGAAGTCTTGGCCATAAAATCTTTGCACACACCAATCTCTTACATCATCCCCCCATGATTTTTTCTAGTATTTTATAGTTTTGAGTATATTTAATTTTTAATCTATTTGAGTTGATTTTTATATGGTGAGAGATAGGTGTCTAGCTTCCTTCTTTGTGCCCATTGAGACTCAGTTTTCACTGCACCATTTATTAAAGAGGGTGTTCTTTCCGCAATATATGTTCTCAGCACCTTTGTTTAGGTTCTCTATTGGTCTAGGTGTCTGTTTTTATAGCAATACCTTGCTGTTTTTGGTTACAATAGCTTTGTAGTGTATTTCAATGTCAGATAGTATGATGCCCCATTTCTGTTCTTTTTGCTCCGTATTGCTTTGTCTGTTTGACGTTCAAGATGATTTTTTTTTTAATTTACAGGCTATAAACGACATTAACAAACCAGTTTTAGAACCAGTGACCAGTATTCAAGTACTTTCCGCGGTTAAACTCCAGATAGAAGAAGTTAATCACTTTTATGTTGACAACAATCACTTTTTTCAGGTTGTGTCTGAAAACAGAAGTTTAAATGGATACAGTCTAACTCTGGAAAGTTAAAGTTGCTGGATGGTTGTGTCACACTGTAATCTGTGGATGCTAATAAAAAAGAGCAATTACTAAGATGTAAATATAGACAAAATATGTTTAAATGTATAGTTAGATTAATAAGAATACCCCACACATTTTCCTCTTGGGATATTGGAATATCTAGGAAGAGCTATCCTAGTCCCAATTCTCTGGGAAGTGCAGAATCTAGACAAGAACATACCAGTAAGCCTATAGCAGACGCCAACATTATTAACCAAACCAGCATAGCAACCCATGATGGTAAAGAACAACGTTGCACACCAGCAAAGTGACCACAGATATTATGATTGATGAGACCCAGATGCTCTGTTAATTCCATGATGGAAAGCGCTATTATCCTGTGACAGCACTTAGGGTTTTGCAATGGCACTTTTTCTGAGCATCACTAGCATAATTTTACTTATTATAATCTGATGAGTATAAGATATGTTATTACCAAACGTTCTTTTTTTCTTACAGTTTTATATATAAAATGCAGTGATCAGACTATAAGTAGGGAGTCATGGCTCTCATATAATATGAATATATGGGTTAGAACTTGAGCCCAAAAAGTATAATACACCTCAAAGAAGATAGCTGGGGATATTGTGTATATCCTATTTCTAATGGCAAATATCTGGCGAATGTCATAATTATGTCTTCAGTGGGAATGAGTAAAGGACTAACATGTTTAACATTTGAATGTATAAAAATATAGATGCTTAATTTGTGTATTTTAATACAAGAAGAATTTTATATAAATAATATCTATAACAAAAAATACTATCAGACATACCTAAACCTAAATAAAAGCCTAAAGAAGTCTACATATTTATATTTAATCAGCATGCTGATACAACTAGTTATCTAAGTGAACCAAATATCATCAAATATATCTGAAGTCATATGAGGTCATTTATGAACTACAAGTCTTCTTCCACCTAATTAGCTTATAGTTGACCTTTAGAAAGTGGTACTTAATTGAACAGAAATGTTCAGAAATATGTTCTGAACTTGAACTTAGCACACATGAATAAACAACCAACGAAAAAGATTATATTGCCACACTACTTTGGAATCAGGGCATAAAATATAAGTCATAAAGATAGAAAAATTATGTTTTGGAAGTACCTACCAAATATGTGGATGAATTATGTATTTTCTATAGAGTGATATATATCTCATTAATGAATATACATATATCTATGCACACAATACCCACATGCCAATTTATGCGTATGTGTATATGTAATGTGAGGTAACAGATATATATATATATAAAAATTTAATGTCATGTAATTAAAGATAATGTGTAGTATTCTGTCATAATATAAAGGAGTAATCTTTATCTATGAAAGACTCCTTTGGTTTTAAATACATGTCTTTTAACAACACTCATATGTGTCATCTTTTCAGCCTTTGCCTTTTCTAACTTAAATCATTTATCTATTTACTTCAAATTTAAATGGAAGTTGCCTCTGTATAATTTTTTGTAGTGTTCTAAGCTCATTAACATATAGTGAGTATCTTTGGAATTAACATGCAACTAATTACAAAAGGTGTTTTAACATAATTTGTATTTCTATAATTAGAATGATATGCACTTCAAAGAAAAGATGTAACTTCAGAATTTATAAAGTATAACTAAATATATAAGAAACTTTATTTATATAACAGATATTTATTGTACATCTACCATAAAAGTATTTTCCACACTACTCAAAAACCTCTGCAGACAGAACATACTGAGAATTCCATGCCATTATGGAGCTCCTAATTCTAGTAGTGGTACACAGACAATACAAACAGACATAATAAGCAAGAAAGTTATTTTTAATGTTAGAAGCTTACAAATGTTATGCAAAAAAAAAAAAAGGATCCAGGTAAGTTTAATAGGGTGTTCTAGTAGTAGAAGTGGAAATATTTGATTTTAAATCAAGTAATCAGAGTCAGTGTCGATGAGAAAATTGTATTTGAGCAAAGATTTGAAGGAAGTGATGATAGATTTTTAGTCATGTGGCTATCTAGTTGGCAGCATGTTCCCATCTAAAAAAAAAAGGCATAAAGCAGCAGAGTAGCCAAATATGTTCATGTAATGGAAAGGAGGCTAGAGTTCCTGCAGGAGAATAGCAGGGGATGAGGTCAGTAAAATAACAGGGGTAAAAATGCATACGATCCTGTATGCATGAGAGGACTGTAGCTTTTACCAAGAGTGAAAAGGGGACAGATAACTTATTTTTGAAGAGACAACTAAAGTGAACACCCACTTGTATAAAAGGCTATTCTGCCTGGTGTGTTGAGTAGAGAAGAACCAGGGAAACCAATTAAAAACTCACTGAAATATTTCAAGTGACAAAGGAGCATCATTTGTACCTTACTGGCTTTGCAGTGAAAATGATAAATTTGGCCAGATTTTAAAAATATTTTGAGAGATTTCATAACGGGCTAGTTACATATGAGGGACAAAAAGAGGAGTTAAAGATGATGCCAGGGTACTGGGACTGAGCATGTAACAGCATGAAGTAGTCATCAGATGAGGTGGAGACAATAGCAGATGTACCAGCTTTGTTGGTATTACTGAGGGTGCTACCAGGGCAATGTTAAATTTGAGGCACTTTTTAGGTATCCACATAGAGATCAGGAGTAGGCAGCTGGATGTTCAAGTGTGGAGTTCAGGAGAGAGGTCTGAGCTGGACATAGGTATTTTGGAGTCACTGACCTATGAATGGTATTTAAAGCCTTGAAATGCATGAGACTGACAGGAGAGTGAGGTGTGTTCAATAACTGAGAAGTACCTAGGACACGATCCTATGATACTTCAACATTAAAAAGTGGTATAAAACAAGAGATTCCAGTAAAACAGACAGAGTGACAAGTTAATTAGGATAAAAACATAATGCCAAGTAAAGAAAGTAATTCTTTTTTTAAAAAAGGAGATAGTGATACACCATGCCAAATGTTTATTATAGGTTAAAAAGCTGAGAGCTTAAAATGACCATTGAATTTGTCAAAGTGCAGATCATCTATGGCCTTGACATGATGAACTTCAGTGAACTGGTAGCAATGAAAGCCTGATTGGAGACGTGTAGGAGAGAAAGAGTGTTGAGGAACTGCAGACACATGGATGGTTTTGTAGAAAATGTGAACAGAGATATGTGAAGGCAACTGACGTGCCAAGATTGGTCGAGGGAATACCTCCTTTTTTAACTTAGAAAAAATAACTGTATATTCGTACATCTTGGATGATCTCACGTCAGAAAAATAATTGATGATGTACAAGAAAAAGAGTAGGGAATGTCTGGAGCAATGCCCTTTTGGTAGTGACAGGGATAAAAACTAGAGTTCAAATGGGTAAATACTGCCTGATGTCCTTTACATAGAGAGATGGAGAAGTATTATAGACTCTTCTCTTTTCCACATGAAAAACAGCCTTCACAAGATGAGAATTGCTTGAAAAACTGTCGTCTAACTTCTTTCATCTATCAGGCTTCCTGTCTATCATTCTTAAACCTCTCTAAGTCTCTATCAACAAAGATTAATGTGAATCTTAGGGGAGATTTTCTCCAGCGGGGAAAAGATCTGATGCATCAAGCAGTTATGAGGATTTTCAGGCAGACTTCTGGCCAGTGAGCCTCACTAGTCAACCTCCAAAGTGCATGCATATATGCACATGCACACAAACACATGCACAAACACACACAAGCATGTGTACTGCTTACTTATAAGACGCATTTCTTAGAAAGGAGAAGGCAACAATTCCTACATTTCTGGAAAAGTATAAAATCTGAAAATGGATGTATGAAGAAATAAAGAATCTGAATAGTCTCTTATCTTAAGCTAAGACTTCAACAAGGCTTTTTGACCAAAGGCTATCATCTCTAAGTCTCAAGTGCAAGCAATTAGCAGCAATTCATACAGGATGTAGGTGGAGGAGAACATGGAAGCTGCAAAAAGGGATCAAAGGAGATCTCACAGAGGCACCAAAAATGTGCTCTCCAACACTAACCATAAAGATACCAAGATGGTAACCAATAACTTGCCATCACAGAACCAAGGACCCAATGATTTCATAGTTAAGTTCTACCAAATGTTCAACTTTTGCTGCAGAAAACAGAAAGAGATAGAAAACCACTAACTCATGTTGTGACTAAAATAAAATAACCTTGATTCTTTTTTCTTTTCTTTTTTTTTTTTTTTTTTTGAGACGGAATCTCACTTGTCACTGAGGCTGGAGTGCAGTGGTGCGATCTCGGCTCACTGCAACCTCTGTCTCCCGGGTTCAAGCGATTCTTCTGCCTCAGCCTGCCGAGTAGCTGAGACTACAGGCACCTGCCACCACGCCCTACTATTTTTTGTATTGTTAGTAGAGACGAGGTTTCACCATATTGTCCAGGCTGGTCTCGAACTCCTGACCACGTGATCCTCCTGCCTTGGCATCCCAAAGTGTTGGAATTACAGGCATGAGGCACCTGGCCCGGTCATAACCTTGATTCTAAATTTGGTAAAGAACAATATGAGACAAAGGAAAACACAGGCTCAATTTGCTCAAGAACATAAATTTGAGAAGCCCAAATCAAATACTAACTATATCCAAAATCATATTAAAATATTGAAGTAAGATTTATGCCAGAAATTTAAAAATGGTATACAATATGTACATATGCTCTAAGAATGGACACATATGCTACTCTACCCCCAGCTATCACAAATGCAGAGTGATTAACATACTGGAAATCACCATTTTTAAGTAGTTTCCTCTAGTCTCATTCCCTCTTACAACTCTATGATCAGACTTCCTTGCTATCACTTCACTAAAGCTCATCTTATCTAAGTCATGGATGATCTGCACTATGATAAACCCGATGGACAATTTTAAGCTCTCTGCTTGTTAATCTATAAGAAATATTTGGCATGGTGTATCACCATCTCCTTTTAAAAGTTTTTTTTCTTTACTTGGCATTATGTTTTTATCCTAATTCACTTGACACTCTGTCTTTTTTACTGGAATCTCTTGATTTGTACCACTTGTTAATGTTGAAGTATCTCAGGATTCCGTCCTAGGTACTTCTCAGTAATTGAACACACCTCACTGTAGGTGTGTTCAATAGATCAGTGACTCCAAAATGCCTAAGTTCAGCTAAGACCTCTCTCCTGAATTTCACACTTGAACATCAACTGCCCACTCACATCTCTATGTGTATACATAAAAAGTGCCTCAGATTTCACATTGCCCCAGTAGCACCCCTAGTGAACCCACCAAACCTGCTTCATCTGCTACTGTCTCCACCTCATCTGATGACTACTCCATTCTTTTACATGCTCAGCCCCAGCACCCTGGCATCATCTTTGACTCCTGTTTTTGTCTCTCATATGTTACTGTCCAATCATGAAATCACTCAAAACATATGCAGAATCTGGCCTATTGTTATGATTTTCACTGAAAAGCCAGTAAGGTCCAAATGATGTTTCTTTGTAACTTGAAATACTTCAGTGGGCTTTTTTGTTTGTTTGTTTCCCTGATTCTCCTCTATTCAACACACCAGCCAAAATTACCTTTAATGCAAGTGGGTGCTCATATGGTAGATCACCATACCGTTCAGTGGTTAGAAACAACAAAATAGATATGCATTCAGCACCATAAGTAGATGGTTAAAATATAGTGCCGAAAAAATAGAAAAGAAAAATCTATAGCAAATAGCAGTTACAGAAAGTAAAAACATACACAGCTCTGTGTATTTAGCAAAGTTATGTAAATATGTGCACATCCAGGGACATATATTAAGACATTAAAGTACTGATTTGCCCTTGAGAAAGCAAAGAATGAACATGGGGACTGGAAAGGAGGAACATATTATATACGCGTACCTAATAAAAAAGAGAAATTTGTGCTTACAGGCCAATCATGATAGGAACTAAGAACTGAAGGCTATAATTAACTCAACTCTCTGAATGTGGGTTTTAAACAAAAACTGAAATGATATTTCCTACCTCTTAGGGTTATTTGAAGATAATTTTAGAAAATGTGTTTAAAGGGCTTAGCACAGCTTGGTATATAGTGTGTATTAAATAAGGGATAACTATTATGCTTTTGTTATTATTGTTGTCATTATTATAGCTGATTTTTTTTTACTCTCCCTATTAGGTACTTACATAAATGTTTGTTTTTCTCCAAAAATTACATATCACATAAAGCCATTAATATAAGCTGTGACTCACTTTTAGAAATATAATGTGAATTTTTTTGATCGTATTTGAACACTGTATTGGCTTTCCTAGGACTGAGGAGGCCAGCTGGAATAGGCTCACTTTTAAGTGAAATAACATGAGTGAATCTTCATTAATTTTTTTTCCTAAGTCTTCAGACAGGTTTAGAAGCTGGAAGTTAAGAGACACCACATAATCTGATATCATACTGGATCTCACTCTGGAGTTCCTGAGACTGCGGAATGAGACGAAGAATAAATAGCTTTGTAAATTCTATCCATAATCAAAGCTGATTTGCTGCAGGATAATTTTTAGAAAAGCAAAACCTGGAGTCTTACCCCAGTCAGTCAAAAATAATATGATAAAACAATTCTCTCTGATGGGATCCATGCTGGAAGAAATTCCAGATAATACAATGAAACATTTCCCGGAGCAGAGAGCTTGGTTAATTGTGCCAAACAACGGCTGGATCAGTGGCTATTATTGGAAAGCAGGCCTGCCAGCTTTGCTTTCTGGAGGCTGTCTGCTGAGAAAACAACTGCTGCTCAGTAATTAACTCCTCCCAAATGTCAGACAAGGAAGCAGCAACAGTGACCTCTTGTGCCACTCCCAGTCCCATTTCCCCATGTTCAAGCCGGTGTTTGCATTTTCTAGGGCTATTACTAGACATGTACGCATTATTGCTGCTGGTCTCACAGGCCCTTCAAGTAGGCACCTTCCCAGTGTTCAGTTATTACTTTGAATGTACCTTTACTGAAATAAATCCAAGCACTGAATAGAGTGAATACTTACTATTTTATAAGCAATTTTAATAAAATTGGGAGTAATGAAGGTGGAATTGAAGAAAGGAAGAAAATAAGATTAAAGAAATGATGAAGAAAAACAGGATTTCATGTCCTTAGTGTAGCAATTTTAGGTGGTTAATCATACCGGATTTGAATTTAGAAACACTAGTGGAATCTTGCCTTTCCTCCTTCCTTGTATAATTAAGTTAAAGTCTCTACATCTTAGTTTATTCAGCTGTAAAATTGTGCCCAGTGCTGCTAGAATAATTAAATCAAAGAAAATGACATTATCTTATCATAATACCCAGCACAAAACAGGTTCAATAAATAATTTATATTTACTATAATTTTGAACTAAAATTAACAAATATTATTACCAATTATATGCAATATACCATGTTTCTTTTAGTAATAAATAGCAAAACAACAAGAAAAATTATTCCTACTATTACTACTACTTGGGTAATAATTAGGGTATACGCTCTCCAAGGCATAGTTAACACTTCTGCCCCTAAACTACTATTTGCCTTATCAAGTATTTTTTCCCAGTGGCTATGAAAATGCATTAAGATGTCATTCATATAGTATTTTCTTTAAATTCTGCAACCTAATTTTTGGTCAGTTTACACTAGTTTTCAATATATTCTACCACATCCTTAGAGGTAAATTGACTACGAAACAGATTTTCTTCAATTATCCACTGTGTAAGTCAGATGTAACTGATGGCTTAGTCAAAGAGAAAGCAGTAAATTGTCATTGATTAATTCTGTAAATAAGTGATGAATCTATTATGTCTTAGGCATAATTTGTGTCTCCTTCACAGATAATCCTGCAGTTATGTAAACTGTAGAGGCTGCAAAATTAATAATTATAGAAAAACAAGATAAATTAAGATAGACATATAAATGATAGATAGATGCAGGGATATTATATATAGATAGGTAGATAAACTGTGAAATCCCAGTGGGAATGATTGGCTATTTAGAAATATAGAAAACATTTTACAATCTGCAATGTTTGAGACTGGAGGGGCTGGAAATGTTTACAAAGAAGAAGAAAGAGAATGATGATCAGAGGGGCAAATGTGAAAACATCAGAGCAGCATAAAAGAATCAAACGGATGGGGGCTTTATGAAATTCTTGGCCTGAGCTTCTTAGTTTGCAAGTTCCATCACACATCAAGTAACTATTAAGCTGCATCTGGGTCTCTCACTGAATGGAGGGGATTTGAGATGCAGTTGACTAGTTGGAATACAATTAATAATTTTTTAGAAATTTAGATAAATGTTGACTTTGATTTTTCCTTTTTAAAAAAACCTCTGTGGCCAATATTCTCTTGACATCTCCCATGTTTTTGTAGGTCTAGGTAAGTTAATAGCCCTTAGAAACTGTACCTAGAATGCTTGATGGACAAAAGCATGCCTGTATATGTGCAATAGAGTAGAGTGGGGAGTGTGGCTAGGTAGTGAACATGAAAGAAGTACCCTGAGAGAAATCTGAAAAGGAAGACTGGTTTCAAATTATGAATGGCACAATAAAGTATTTTTTAAAAGAAAAGCAAAGTATTAGGGAGATCAAATTATATAAAGAATGGCTAAAGTATAAGGTAGAGGGATTAATAAAGTGGAAAAAACATTGGAATACAAAAGAACACTTAAGAGGTTAACACAAAACTCTAAAAATATTTTATGATTTTTGCACTATTTCAATGGCTATGAAGACAAAAATATTAGAGAACCAGAATAATACGAGATGTTCATGAAATTTTCAGTATTGTTTGAGAAAATTTCAGCCATATTTACTTTGGGAGTACATGTTGCTGCATACATCTCTCTAAGTTTCATTCCTGACAAAAGATTAATTCCACAATAATCACACACACACACACACACACACACACACACACAGCAAATTGAACTGCAACTGTGTCTGTATAATTGAAAGAATAAACAAAACCACTAGTTACCCTGAAGCTGCAGGAGATTCATACATTATTATAAATGATGACCGTCATCTAACATATGCATCATTAATGAATAAACTAAATCTTATGAAAAACTAGTTTAGTTTGTAAAACACATATAGGGTATATGTTAATACCACTATTTATATAATTCTTACCCAGCAGAAGATTAAAAATATTTATTAAGAATATAAATGCTTTCTACCAATTATTATAAATCTGATAGGAATTAAAATTAATTTACATTTATTCATTTATTCACATATTTGTTGAGCACTTATTGTTTGTTCCACATTTTCAAATCCTGGCAATAAAAAAAAGGGATAAAGATTCCTGTTTTCATGGACTTTATGCTCTAGAAATAAAATATTTAGCATATTTTAAATATTTCAAATATTTTAAATAAAATGTTTAGCATATTTTAAAGGACTATATAAGTGAATTTTATTAGGATGCTTCTATGTTCCAAGTGTAGACCTTTCTAAAAGGTCTATGATAGTCAACTTTTACATTTAAAGGGAATAGACGAAGTCTGCTCCAAAATAGAAGGGGACTTATACTAGTAAAAATTCTATATATTTGGATTTATATATCTATCTATGTATTTTTTTCAACTTTAAACAAAAGAGACTCAGTTATTCAAATAAACGATACATTTTACAGTATTTCCTTTTGTTTCTCACAAAAATGCTATAGTAAATTTTGGATATTAAATGATATACAAAGCATTTTTCAGGTTACAATGTGTCTTTATAAACAAGTGTTGGATTGCATCTTAACAAACTTTTTAGTCTCAGAAATCTCTTCAATTTCTGAATACAAGTTAGCTCGGAAATTTTTTTTTAGGTTAGAGAAAACTGAATAAAATAAAAATCACATATTGAATGAAGAGTGGTCAAGTTTCTATCCCACTTTGAAGTTAGCTCATTAGCTCATATATATATGCAGTCAAAAATAACCATGTCTTTGTGTGCACATTTGTTCAAGACATGTAATAGGAAATATTGCACAGATATAAGAGTAAGATAATATTATAACAGTTTATTAGAAAAAATGTATTTCAGCATATTTTTATCCCTAATAATATATTTTAAAATAGGAAAAAGTTTTTTAAAATCCTAAATAATGAACAATGGCTTCACAGTATTTAATTTTAAAATCACAAAATTTTTTTCTTAACAATGTTATCTTGCCTCATTAAAAGTGTGCCTTTGTATTTAAGCATGCTTTGTCATTAAGAGGATAGAAAATAGGTTAAATTTAAAAAGCCAACTCAGAATGACGAAGAACCAAATACCACTATAGTATTAGGTGTGTAGGTTGGTATACTCGTACATTACTGCTAAGTAGTAGTAGTACAACCCGATGAAGAGTAGTTCTTAATGTTCAAAATAAAAAATCCACGATTCATTTCACCCATCAGTTCTATTTCTAGTGCCACTGAAATTTTGAAAGGAATTGCATTAAATTTGAATATTATTTTGAATTTGGATATCACATTGGGTAAGCATAGACATTATAGTAGTATTAATTCTTCCATGAACACAGAATACGTTTTTACTTATTTATGTATTATTCAATTTAATTCTCAATGCTTTACAGTTTTCAGTGTACAAATGTTTCATTCCCTTTGTTAAATGTATTAATATTTTCTTCTTTTTGATGCTATTATGAGATTGTATTATTGATTTCATTTTAGATAGATAATTATTGGTGTAAAGAAATGCACCTGATTTTTATGTTAATTTTGTGTCCTGTAACTTTACTGAATTCATATATTATTTCTAACAAGGTGTGTGTGTGTGTGTGTGTGTGTGTGTGTGTCTGTGTGTGTGTGTGTGTTGTGTATAGAGTCTTTAGGGTTTTCTACATATAAGATTATGTTATCTGCAAAGAAGGATAGTTTTACTTCTTCCTTTCTGATTTAGTTGCCTTCTATTTATTTTTATTGTCTAATTGTTCTTGCTAGTATCTAGCACTATGTTCAGTAGAAGTGATAAAAATGGGCATGCTTGTTTTTTGTATTGGATCTTAGAGGAAATGCTTTCCCATTGATTATGTTAGTTGTAAGATGTTTATAAATGGCCTTTATTAAGTTGAGGGAGTTTCCTTTTGTGCCTAATTTAACAAGAGATTTTATTATGAAATGATGTGAAACTTTATCAAATGCCCTTTGGCCCTTATTGAAATGATTATGTAGTTTTATTTTTCATTCTGTTCATGTGGTGTATTACATTAATTTATTTGTGTATGTTACATAAACCTTATATTCCAGAGATGAATCTCTTCTTGTTGCAATATGTTCTTTATATTTCAGAGTAGAAATCCTACAGACTGTCTACTGCCTTATAAACTATCAGAGCACTGCTAAAATAATCCTTTTTAATTTTTTCCTTGGTCATATAATAAACAGAAAATTGTCCAACATAGTCTATTTTAGGATCCATTGGAAAAAGTATTTGACATTCCAAATACTGAGATTTAAAACTAGAGGAGATAAAAGGACGTTTTACAATTGGACACCTTTCTCCATTTCTGATTATTATAATCTCATTTCTCAAATTTCCACTTTCCTAAGTATGCTAAACAAGGGTCACCAATTGTATCTATTAACTAGCTATAGTAAATCACTAATTTTCAAGTTAGATCATATTAAGTGTTTGGATACCAGGATGAAATAAAATCAATGTCCTCATGAATCATAATGTTGGAGCTGGAAGTTGGCCATGATTATCTTGTTTTCATATGTACTCTCAAAAGTACATATTTACCTTGACTAAAGGAAATAGAAATGACTTGTGTTTGGGATTTTGGCTTAACATCTCAATGGGAAGATTGAGGTACCCATTCATAAATAATCTGCTAATTTAATGAGTTGACTGAAAAAGGTTATTAGGACATTTTGAGGTTGTTCCATGAAAAGTTTGTCTTAGCAATACCTATAAAGAGCTGTATTTTTTTTTCTCAAATTTGCTTTTGTCAATAGCAAATTTCAAATTTCAAAAACAGGCTCAACATTTCACAATTGGGAAAACCCACACTGTTAAAAGCTTTTAAGGCAGAAAAAAAAAAACAAAAAAACAAAAAAACAAAAACTTGACATCTTGACTCCCAAAGAAAGACATATATAATATACAAAAAAGTAACACTAAAAAAGTAATTTCACTAGTGTTTCATTATAAATACTAAAATTAATAGGTTTTATGCAATATTTTCTATCCTTATTCTTTCCCTTAGTAACATCCTCCCCAACCCCAACAAAACAGAACAACAAGAAAATACCTACATTCTCCTGGTTATTGGAACTTCAGCTATTATCATAGTTAGCCTCAATTCAGATGAATAAACAATGATAATCATTGTAAGTAAGCCTTGCTATCCATCATATTCTCTTGGAAGAGAATCTAATGTAAATGAAAGTGTTTTCATTTTTATTCAGGATGACTATGTAATTACATATGTCATCTATCACTTCTAGGATCCTCGTAAAGTAAAATTATGATAGCACAAAAATGAATAAATTGACAACAGTGAAGAGAAGAAAATGGGGTTCAGGGCTAAGGGGTGGGTTTCAGGAGAATCATCAAACTTGAGGAAAAAGAAAAGCATATGGAGCGATTTGAAGGATAAAGTTGGCAGGAAAAGCTAAATTCAGAGTTTAACAGGAGGGCCTCGTAGAGGTGGGACTCAAGATCTTTTCTGAGGGCTTTGCTGCTGGGTTAAAGTTAACCCTGGCCACAGAGAATTAAAGGGACAGGTGAGACTGAAAGCAATCAAAAGTTTACTTGAATTTCTGATATACAATTTCATATATAGACATCTAAGCTAGTGTCTGGCACGTGATGTCACTACAGAACAAACAAAATTCCTATATTTTCTGAGATCTTCATTTGTGAGTTTAATAATGCCCTCTTGGATAAATAAAAAGAGGCTCAGTGGAGAAACATGTTTATACAGCATTGTGAAATTTTCTGACAGGGACTATAAAGACATATGAAAAGCAAAAGGGTGTCAGTAAAAGACTTTCTATGTGTCAAGCCTAGCACTCATGCTGAGCTTTTGTACGGCCAATGAGCTAGGAATATTTTTTAATTGCTTAAAAAAATTTTAAAAACTATTGTGACATTGGGAAATTGTATCATATTCAAATTCATTCTCCATAAATAGCTTTATTGGCACATAGCCACTCTTTAATTTTCACATATTATCCATCGCTGTGTTAGCACTGAAACTACAGCAGCAGAGATTAAGATCCTGTGGCCCCCAAAATAAAAATTCACCAAATCATAGTGCAGCTATAAATAAAACTAAAATGAGAAAGACATTATAAGCAAAGAATAACCAAAAGGAAAAAAGAATTCTTTGGGACTGAAGGTAGGAAAATTTTACCTTTGAAGTGCTTAGGACTCAAAAGCATCTAAATTATAAAAAAGGAAAAGTAATATGTAAAATATAAAGCACAAATAATTGCTATCTCCCCTTTTACAGAGGTATTTGCTCATGTGTATTCTATAATACAAAATGGCAAAACAAAATAATGCATAATAAAAGAAAAAGTCTTTTATTTTAGCAGCCATAGTAGGGGATAGAAGACAATGATGAAATGCTCTTAAAGTTTTTAGGAATAAAAATTATTCATAAAGCTAGGATTCTTTAGCCAGAGAAATATCAAAATATAGGGTAGAATAAATACATTTTCAAACAGACAAGGACTCAGAAAATTTATTTGCTGGGATCCATTTTTAAAGTCTTACTTGAGGATATATTCCAGCAAAATGAAGGGAAAAAAAAAACAAGTGAGATTGGATTTTGGAAACAGAACCCACCCAGAACACAACAAGAAGAGAAGATTTAGGATTAGAGTTGTACTTCATGTTTAAATGCATCTTATTGTTTTTAACATGAAATAATTTTATGCTTAACCAGAAAAAAATGCAATTAGTATCTCAAGAAAAAAATAAAAATTCACCTAATCATTGTGCATACATAAAGAAAACTAAAATGAGAAACAACTTTTAAGCAAAAAATGTCCAGTAGGAAAAGATAATTCTTTGGGATTGAAGGTAGGGAAATTCTACCTTTCAAGTGCTTTGGACTCAAAGCATCTAAATCATAACAAAAGGAAATGTAATCATAGAACAGTACATGGTCAAGAAATAAATAAAGGGTATAACATCATAATAATAGTCATAATAATGAAAGTGATTTTTTACTACTCTTCAACATTTATAGCCAACCTATGAACAAAGAATGTCTTGTTTTTATTTTTAGTGCAGAATGTAACTGTTAACAACATTAGAAATATGAAGCTTTCTGAAAATAAAAGTGCTGCCGACTGCGGGAGATTGGAGTTGGAGAGGAGTCAGGGCACTGATACTCTCATTCTCTATGGCATATAATTGGGATACTGCCTTATGTGCGTAGTGGGATCAAAATAATGTCTAAAACGTGGAAAATAGGGACAAAATTATACTCTAAAATAGGAATTGCAAACACCAGTTAGTAAAAGGCATATCAGTTAGTAAAAGAAAACAGCGAGTGTAAGAAAATGTATGCTGGACTGGTGCTATTGCAAGCAGCCGCCCACCAGATATTTAACTGTTTTTTAGCACATGATGGAGACCACACAGAACTCACAGGCAAGATGGGCCTCTAACTCTGGATGACATTTTGTAACTTCATATTTAAGGTTATGAAATAATCAAAAGAAGAGGTAAATATGACAATATAAGAATTTAATATTAGAAGAAAAAAGAAATGAAAGTCATAATAAAATCAGACTTTTATCTTTCATGGGAGAGATTTGACAAGTTCTCTTATTGTTGATAAATTCAATAAGTATTTTTGAAATGTTGGAGGCAAACCTTAAAATAATTAAAGCAAAAGTTATTATAAAGTTTAGCCCTGTAGATGAGGAAGAGTTGGAGAATGCTGTTTTCCTCATGAATTCTTTTTATATATTCCTACTTTTGAAAACATTATAATATCTACATATTATATTTGTTTTATAAGGTTGAATTAAAAGTGTGACAAAATAGCAATTTTTTAAACACAGAAAAGTTTTTGCAGAAACCTCATATATCTCTAAGTGGGTTTGTAAATTGAAGCCCAGCATAATAAACTTCCTATGATAATGAGATGGCAGACAATACAGCTGTAAGGCATGTGAACAAATGTGAGATGGCTAGGGTAGAAAGCGAAATGGGGAGGGAGGCCAGTTTGACGGAGCTGAAGTAGAAACTGGTGAAGGACCAATAATGAAATTTGCTCCTAGGACAACAAATAAATTTTCTATGTGGGATAATACCATGCTTAGTTGTAGATTGCACAGATTTTGATGACAGTAAGTAAGCAGGTGTCCATAGATCTTCCAGCATTACAAAACTCCACACAATAAGGTATCCCATGAAACCATCTATTAAACAGCAATACTAGGTGATGTGAACTGTAACAGCAGTGAAAGAGAAACATCTGAGGAGAGATTGTTTGTATTTCTTCCCACAAGTCAATGTTAATAGTTACTGACTCAATAGAGAAAGAATTGCACTAATCAGATAGTAGCAGTTATCCATGGCTGTAAGACAGGAAAAAGGAGTGAAGATATTCTCACAATAGTGGTTTAAAGACCCAAAGTCACGTTCATTTCAAATGAGACTTTTGAAACTCTGGTGCCAACAGAAATGATTTTTTCTTTAGATTTTTTTCTAGAACTATCTGTACACACTACTATAGCACATACCCATTTCTTTCATATTATCTATAGTTGCTTTAGGGCTACAAGTGTTGGAGTTGACTACTTGGCAACATGATCACATTGGCCTGCAAAGATTAAAATGTATACTATAGTGCATTTTATTGGGGGAAAAGTGCAAAAAAATATGAACAGATAGTAAAAGACAAATTAGGAGATGAAACATGCTTCAATCTTAAAACGGAGGTCAAAACAAATCTGGCCCCCTCCAGTTTTTGCATGGCTCATTAGCGAAAATTAATTTGCATTTAATAAGATCAGCAAACATTTAGTAATATTGTTAAACATTTATTTAACTCGAAAATCCGCTGGGTAGATAAGGGTTGACTGATCTAAACTGGGCTTGCATCCATCCCACGTATTGCTTATACTCCTCATGAGACAAAAACGTTAGCGTATGCATTTTCATTTCCTTCAAAAGAATATTTAATTACGTGTGACAATTAAATGAAATTAAAATTTGTGTGTCAATAAAGTTTTACTGGAGAGCAGACATTTCCATTTGTTACATATTATCTATAGTTGCTTCCATACTATAAGCGTTGGAATTGAGTAGCTGGTAAAGTGATCATATGGCCTGCAAAGCTTAATGTACTTACTCTCTGACACTTTACAGAAGAGTTTGCAGACCCCTTCCCTAGGAGGTTGGCAAGAATGAGAACTCTCAGTAAGCTGAATTTACGGTTATGTTGACAGGATCAGTAGGTATTGCATTTTTTTTTTCCTTCATCTTCAGAGTAGTACCTGACATATAGTTGCCTTGTCTGCATTTAGGAGGGGGATGACACGCAGAGAAATCCCAAGGAATCACTTTGCTATTTTGCTTTGTCTTATTTTGTTTTTAGCTGTCTTAGACTGGAGCATGGGGAACAGGAATTATCACCCAAAGGTCCACCGATTAACATAAAAATTAATTATATTTTACCTATATTTTACATGTTATCTTTTGTCTTAACTTTTATTCAATAAAATGTATCAAATGTAACAATGGCTTAAGAGAAGAGGCCCATGTGAAAAATATTACACCAAATTCCACCTAATGATCAACTACAAATAAGTATTTACTATATGTCAAGCATGGGGCTAATTCCTAGGAATAATAACCAAGGAACTTACCACGTAGAAAAATGAAAGCCCAGAAGAAAAAGCATCAAGAAGATAAATTAAAGGGTTATCTGCTTTAAAATTACTTAAAATTAACAAACAGGACAAAAGACTGTTTGTGTAAAAATATAATAGGCTAGAAACTATTTATGGTAAATAGACAAAGTTTTTGAGCTAAAAATGAATTACAGAATGAAGGAAATTCTAAGACTGGCCTAAGATAGTTGCAAAGAGGAAGGGGGTCTAAACCCAACTGATCTAAATATATGAAGTCAAAAGATATAAGATGCTGCCAAAAAGAAGTCAGAAAGCATTGAGTAGGATGAGGCAAGATGTTTACTCACAGAACCTTTTAAGATAAAACTCAGATAAGTCAAGGCAAGAAGATAAGACCATAAGATTTACATTAAGAATTAAAAAAATTAAATCAGTTTAAAATTGGATATCAAATAAATTTTTTAAATGAGATAACCTGAAATATTTATAAATAATCTTTTATTTTTAACAAAAGTAGAAAAATTGTTAAAATTATTTGCGTAAATTTTAATATATTTATTCATATATATTTGTATATAAATTTATATATATTACATATGATTTTCATAATATGATAAATTTACATCATAGCTAAAAGAGAAAATCATTTCATATAGCATACTAGATTTGAATCTATCTTCTACTAATAACATATCTGGAATTCAAATATTAAATATGGAATTTTATCAGGAGACTAAAATGATCTTCTGTGACTCACTGCTAGAGAAACTGATATGTTAATGAACATCATTTTATTAACATATTCCAAATTAATTAATATTTTCATCATTCTAAGAAGTTTAAAAAGAAGCAGCTGTTTGATATTTACTAGAGATGATTTGGTAGATAACATGCTTATGTGGTTCTTTTGTTGTGAATCATATTTTCCGACAAATATTCTAAACATTTCACTTCAGAATATTTTACTCAGTTTTTATTATCACACAAAATTATTACTTGGGATTTATCTATTTTGTAGATTTTCTTCCTATATGCACAGTTGACAACAAGATGAAAATGGTATTTCTATTAGCCCAGTCAATTAGCATATTTATAGCAGATTTTATAATGCCTTTATCGAGATATGATTCATTTTTCATAAAATTTCCTTTTAAAGGATGTAATTAAGTGGCTTTGAGTATATTTAGCCCAACCTTCAGCATTGTCAACTTTTAGACAATATGCATTACTCCAAAAACAACTCCATACCCATTAACGGTCACTCTCTATTCACCACTACCCACAGCCCATAACAACCACCAGTCTAAAAACTGTTTCTACAGATTTGCCTATTTTCTGGACGTTTTCAGATTATAGCCTATAAAGTAGATATTCATTTGATAAGAAATGCCTTCTAACTGAAATTATTCAAAGATACCTTAAAGAATAGTCAGCAGAAAATTTAACAAAACAGAACTACATAGAATGCTTATAAAATGAAGAGGAAAAGGCACCATATTTTGAGTTGTGCATGAAAAACCATCAAATATGATTCCTATTCATTGATCAACAAAAGCATGGTTTTACCTATATGGTATGTCATATGGAACATTTTAGCCAAGGATGACAAAGTAGGCAAGTAGTCTCCTCTGGGATATAAATTGTAGGTTAAATGTAATGACCTTCCTCTAACCTGCAGAACATGTCTCATAACTAATTTAGAATTAAAAATAATACTCTATTTTAAGTTGTTATTAGCAGTTTAGACTGTGAAAGAAATCAAAAGATCTTTTCCAACATAGCAGCTTATTGAGTTCAGGTTTTGTTAGGAACAAGAAGGCAGAGCATATTAAAATAATCCAATGGTATGTTGTGCTCGGCATGGGAAGAAGAAGGCAATAAGGAACGAGGAAGACAGAGAATTGAATTCAGCATATAATGTGTTCCAATACCTATAAAAAGTAGACATTAATAAGTTTATTTGATAGATAAGAAAGAATGCCAAAGGAATTAAAACTAATGTCACATAGGTCATAATTTTGCCTATCGCTATAAATCAACAAAGGGAAAATAATAACATATTGCTGATACACTTGTCAAGAGACCCCTTTCTCCACATAAAGTATGTCCAGTATAATTTAGAGTACAATGTACATAAATTACTAAAAATAAGGACTATAGAAGTTATCATGTATCTTATTTATACCCAGCAGCAACCTGGACGTACTCATAAATGTGATCCCTAAAAGAAGATACATTGTTTCCTAAAGGGTCACAGTAAAAATTATCATAAATCTGTAAATTATTTAATGATTAAAAAAATTTTGCTTTATTTGTTATGCTTCTCTGGGGGCTAAGGGTGAACAATAGATAAAATTAACACACTTTAAATGATTTACTTGTTTAAAATGTAAAGGGAAGGATGAATAAAGAAAAGGCAACAGAATTCCTGGAAGTAGGATGCACTGTAGGGTATCAGATATAGTTGTATGCATACAGAGAGAACTAAAATTTTGACACATTAATAAAATGATAAGCTAACATGTCAACATCTAAGATGCCTATATGTACTATATACATATAAATTTTGCAGGGCTAGAATGAAACAAATGGTTGAGGAAAACCAGAAAAACATACACATGCACATATATGCCTATAGTCACACTAAGAAAGCACACTATTTCCAGAGCTTATTAGCTCACTTATAAGGTAAAAGCGGGGAAACTCCTCTGTTTAGAGCAAGGAATACTAACTGCTTTCTATATAGGAGCTTGTTGATGGAAGGCCCATTCAAGGCTGGAAGCCTTACCACCTACTAGACTACAGAGGATGGAAATTTTCTGATCTGTGAAAAATCTAAATACACAACATACCTTGATGTGCAGCAGGGGCAGACATAGCAGGACAGATAATAAGATTTTAATTAAGCAAGATACTTATCAAACCTCATGTTTTTATATTCCAATAATTTTAATGCTTACATGTCATAAGGACAAAATTATCTTCATTTTTAAAATGTAAGTTTTTAAATATAAAAGGAAAAGCTTTAAGAGGGTATAAGCAGCATCAGTTTACACTTTGTTTTCAGTTTTAAAAGGGCTTTAGAATCCACAGTAATAATTCTGATGTGTTGACTACCAGAAATTGAGGAAGACACACACAAGCAGAAGGTCTAATATCTCAAATTATTTTGTCCAGATCTATTTTTTCATGAGGCTAAGTGAAAGATGTTATGTATGACAAGATGTCAAACTCCACAAGAAAATGTATGAGAAGATGATAGTTATTCCTTCTCCAAAAAGGAACACTAAAAGTGGCACATGAATGTCCCGTTTCAACATACACACAATTATTTCGGGATCCACATCCCATAATTGCTATTGGTGTGGTTGGGATAAAACTAATTATTCTTTGTGCTGGATTTGAGGCATTGTAGCGTGTGCCCTGGTGATATCAGGGGTATCATAAGACCCTACTTGGCTTATCTTTCTTACACAATCAAAATTAAAAGTTGGATGTTGGCAAATGGCTAGTAGTGCCCTTAGACCTGAGAAAGGCTGCTTCTGTCCTGGTCTTACACTATGAAAGGTCTCACATATTGCAAATATTAATTAACTAAATAGCCCCAGGGCATCTTTTCTGGCTCTCAATTAGGTAACAATGCCTCATCTAATTGTAGGCATCTACCCTGCTAATGAACACTTTCTAGGCTACAGACAAATGCTGCCTTTTCTCATTTGCTACATGCCTTCAAAACATAAGACAACCTCAGCCCAATTCTATGAATGCCTGTGGGTTGTACTAGTATTTATGTTGGGAACTGCTTTGGTGTATAGGAAAGAGCTGGAAAATCTTACATGAGAAAAAATGCTTATCTAAGAAAAAAGGCAAATTAATTAATTTGCCAAACTCTCACTCTGAGGGAATAGTTTTCCAGAAGTGCCAAATATCAATTTCTAGGCCTCCGCTTCTATTCCAATTACGTTTTCAAAGATAGCCATTAATTGGCACCATAATTGCAACAGTTGATGTGGCAATTAAAAAAAGTGTGATTTTAAAAATATAATTATTTATACATTTACAGATATGAAATGGTTTGCAACTAGATGGAAAATGAATTGTATAATTGCAAATACTTTTAAGAAATAGATCAAATTATAGAAACTATTAAGGGGATATTATTAAATTGAACAAATGATGCTTTTTAAAAGCTCATATCTCCATGTAGAAAAAATTAGAAATTAAGAAATTCTGAAATGACTTAAATTTTGTTTTAAGACAAAGAGTAATCACTATATATGCTCTTAAATTATATAATAGAACTAAACTATTTAATAATACTTAATTATAATTTATTATGTGACTCCATTATCATTTTATACATATTTCATTTTCAGTCTAAGTATTGTTTGTAACATTTTATTGACAATCTCTTTTGCTAATGCTGCAGAATAGGAAAATTTCTCCAAATTAAAAGTCATGGAAAAAACTAACAAAGAACTACAATAGCTCAAAAACTTTATGTAGCAATAATGATGCTAGAAAAAAATGCGAAAGTGTTGATGTATTATCATAATTAGAGACTTTCTAAAATTAATAGCACATATAAATAGTTATATTCAGAAAACATACTATTTATGTAAAAATACTGTATTCATACCTTAGAGAAATCATATAACAATTTTCCACAAATTCTCAAGTGTATTTCTTTCATTTTATTGCTAATCTAATGTAAAATATCTTTATGTCAGTTTTAAAAAAAATCTTGTGGGTCTGAGAAGAGTTACCCGCTACTAGCTTTTCACACACACACAAAAAAAACAGTGTTACTCATTAAAACTTCTGATATCTGAATCAGCAGTGGCTTTTATTCTAAAACTTTTTCAAAGCATCTGATTGAATGTTTGTCTTATAAGCTATTAATATATGCTGTGAAATGTCAAACTTATGACACAAATGAGTGTATTTTTTTATGACAAATGTCAAACTTATGACACAAAATGAGTGTATTTTCTTAAATTAAAATTTCAAATTGTAAAACACTTCTATATTTGCTCTTACTAACTGAAAGATTAATTATATGTGCATATATGTGAAATAAATAAAATGGTATAGCCATAGCAAAATACTTATTTGTTTTAAAATGACTTGGAAAAATTCTAATAAACCTACACATGGTAAGAACAATTCACTTTTTCAAAAAGTATAACACTATGGTAAAGTTTTTAAAGTAGGTAATCGTGACATGAAGGGGAATAAGAACTACTTCAAAAGCTATAATTAAATGCATTATGTAAAAGTTTTTGAAGTACATGTTTATATTTAGTTTCAGGACTTAACGAAGCAGGATATTCCCCTGACCTCTTGGTGGGACTGGTGAAGGTAGTGCCGGGTTTACTCAGCCCACAGCTCTCAACTCCTCGCAGGAGGGAGTGCCTGAGCCACTGAGGCGTGAACAGGAGTACACCAGCGTTTGAGTCATCTGGCTGCTCTGGTGCCGGCAGGGGTGAACTGCACTCAGTTGGACCCCCTGCATCCACCCCTCATGGAAGGGGTCACTCAGGTGAGCAGGTACAGGAGCGGGCAGAATCTTTGGGTGCTGGCAGGAGTTAACTATGTGCCAGCCCTGCAGCAGCACCTGTGGGGGTGCCCGCAAACCCGGTAGCCCCAGAGGGAGTGTTACGGTGCTCTTTAGCTCGGCCGTCCATGGATGGTGGAAGGGTTAACAACTCAGTGGACCCTCTGCCTTTTCATGTGAGGTGGCTGCCTTCCACCAGCGAGGGCAAAGGGTCAGTATGACAGTCTTTCACTTGGTGGTATCCAAGCTCTTGTCCAATGTCCAGGAGAAATGAGGTCTCATGAATGAACTGAAGGATGGTAAATGTGGATGATTTTCTTGCCAATGGAAAGGGACCTGAAAAGGAGATAGGGTGGGAAGCTAATCTTCCCCTGAAGTCCGGCCACCTCTGGCCAATTTCTTCTCCGAAGTTATGCCATCAAGCTCTCCCTCTGAAGTCAAGCCACTTCTCTCCAATGTTATCCAACCACAGTCTCCTACACCCACCTGCTTCTCTTCTCTATGATGGCTGAGCTTGGGGTTTTTATGGGCACAGGATGGTGGGTACATCAGGCCATGGATTTTTTTTTTTGGAAAAGGGAACATTCAAACAGGAAAACAGGGATGTAAGTTCTCACTTTGGGCCACAGCTTCATATTTTTCGGATTGAGGGTGGGCCCTCGCCAGAGACCTGCCCTGATCTTCCCAGAATCTCCCTGCCTCCTGTCCCTATCATTACAATCAAGTTCAGCTTATTTAAAGTTATAATCCGTAGATGTGTAAAATCTGGACCATGCTTTTCCCCTAATATTACAATATGCATTTTTAAATAGTTTATAAGAATCTCAACCAAAGTAACCTAAGGTACCTGCAACATTACCATACTAATGTGAACATGTTGAATACAAAGAACACAATGTTATAAGGGTGTCAAGTGCTAAAATACTAAATGTATTGAGTACTTAGTTTGCATGATATATCTATTACATTAAGATATAATACTGGACTCTGAAAAACACAAAAGAATTTCAGGCATGAGGATTCCCTCCATTCAAGGGCTAACAGCCTAGCTGAAGAAACTTGAACACTGAATGCAGACAAAATGACACTAACGAAGAGCAGCATATAAAATAAGTACAAAGTTCAACTCAGGTTAAGAAAAGGGAAATATTTTTGTGTATTAGTTTGCACATGATAGAATGCATCTTGGAGTGGTGGAAAATGTGTTTACAAATGGGTTCATATACTTGATTTAAAAAATCCATTGCTAAATGTTTAATTGGCCATTTTAATACTTTAGATTTATACCTCTATAATCTTATTCTGTCCAAATTCATGTATAATCTATACTGGCTGTCTATTCTAAATTAATAAAAAGTAAATTATTAAATATAATATTTAAATATCCATTTCACAGTTTTATTGATTTAACTCTCACAACTAGGATCTTCTAGTATCTCCAAATAGCATTTTAAAGAATACAGTTTTGGGGAAAAATGTATAAGGTTATGATCTATTTAAAGAAAAACAGAGTTATTTGGGCCAGCATCCATCATTTCTATGGGAAAAATATCTAATTTCGAACAGAGAGACTACATACTTCATATGACTTCAATTATTTTAAGTTTTTTGATACTTGATTTATGTCTTAAAATGTGGTCTATTTTAGCTTATTTCTACAAACATTCAGAGATAATGTGTCTTTGAGTCCTGTAGAATGAAGTGTTTGACCTAATCAACTAGTGTTTGACCTAATCAATTAGGTCAAATATATTAATGTGTTGTTAAAGCATTCTTTATCCTTAATAATTTGTCATCTACCTATCCCATCAATTACTGTGAAATTATCATTGAAATTTAAGAATATAATTGTGTATTTATCTATTTCTTCTGGAATATCTATCAGTTATCATTTTGCATCTCTGTCAGTATGTATAAAAAATTCAGGACACTTATTGTACTAGATGAATTGAGTTCTCTATCATTATGAAATGATCTTCATTTTTGTAACAGAATTGGTTCTGAAATCTACTCTACCTGTATTTTTGCTCTTAAATTGACTACAGCTTTCTTTTTATTTGTGTTAATGCAATATATACTGCATTATAGATACATACATATGTATATATAAATTCTTTCTCTATATCTATAATTTATCTATCTATCTATCTATCTAGCTCAGAGAGACAGCGCTATGTGTTCATATTTAAAGCAGTTTTTTGATAATATATTTTAGGGCTTACTTTTTTATTCAATCTGATAAATTTTGTCTTTTAATTGGTATAACTAGGTCATTTAAATTTAGCATGATTATTAATAGGTTTAAGTCTGTATTGTTATTTGTTTCCTATTAAAATATTTTTGTTATTGTTTTATACATTTTGTGCACTCTCATGAATTACATTTTTTGTATTATATTTTATTTCCTTTATTGGCTTATTTTTTCATTAATATCCGTTTTTCCCATTATTTTTCCATTTTATGATAATTTATTGGTCTAGAGTGTACATTATTACCTACCACAGTTTAAATTAATGTGACATTCTACCACTTTACAATGAATGTGAGAACTTACCGTAGCATTCTTTATTGTCTCCTCTCCAGCCTTTGTGCAATTATCATCACATATTTGACTTCCACACATTCTACAAACCCCACGTTATATTGTTATTACTGTTACAAACAGGCAATTATCCTTTAAAGGCATTTTTATAATGTGAAAAATCTGACATATTTACCCATGTAGTAACCATTTCTAGTGGTATTTTTTTTCCTTTGAATAGATTTATATTACTATCTGCTAACTTGCTTTGCACAAAGGACATTTTAAGCACTTCTTATAGGATGGATTTGCTGGTTATTAACTATTTTATATTTATAGGTCTAAAACGTCATTGTTCCACTTTGTTTTTGAAAGATATTTTTGCTAATGATAGGACACTAGTAATACAGGTTTAGGCTTTACCTCCCTTTTGATACTTTAAAGCCATTGGTCTGCTTTTTTCCTCTTTCACTGTTTCTGATGAGAACTCTGCTGTCATGCTTATGTTGTATATCTCTACAAAATGTGTCTTTTTTGTTCTGCTGATGCTTGTAAGATTTTTATCTTTACACTGGTTTTGAGGAATTATTTTCATATCATGAACAGAAGTTATGTTTATAATTTTTGATGTACTGCAATATGGCTAAATAGGACACTCACTTGCTTTGAAGGGAATTTGCCTTTTACTGATCAGAAGAAACAAACATTCTCTGCCTCCTCAAATCTTAGAAGCATTTTACTTATGATATTTATGTTAATCAGTAACAATCTAGTCTAGCTACAGTTTAATATGAAACATTAGGAACTAGGGCTGTTAACACTTTTAGGTGCAGGAATATCATGTAATTATTTTTAATAAGTAATCATTTATAATAAATTGTTTTACATTTACATAATAGTGTAAGTTTTCTGTTTACATTTAATCTTTGGCTTTGTGCTCCTTAATAATATATAGTTTTAATTCCCCAAATCAACCTTTTCTATGATGAATAATTTGTAATCATTTATTTTTTATTTAACTATAACATTTAATTTCTTGGCATAATTTTAAATGAAATCAAGATTCACCAAGAATTTGTTATAGGTATGTAATATAGGTTAGTACATAAATACATAAATAAGTAGATAGAAAAGCCTGGGCAACATAGTGATACCTTATCTCTACAAAAAATAAAGAAAGTTAGCCAGGCGTGGTGGCTATATTCCTAGCTACTAGTATAGGTACTACTCATACCTATAGTCCTAGCTACTCAGGAGGCACATGTGGGAGGATGACTTGAGCCCAGGAGGCTGAGGCTGCAGTTAGCTGAGATTGTGCCACTGCACTCCAGCCTGGGTGATGGAACAAGACTCTGACTCAAAAATAAATAAATAAGTTGAAAGTGAGAGGAATGGGGGAAGAAAAAGCAAATAAGAAATATCTGGATAGGTAAATAGCCAAATGAATCTGGCTTACATTGTCTCTGAATCAAGCAAAGGTTTAATCATTTATGTTTTGATATATTTTGACATGTAATATTCAGTAGAATTTTGGCTTGAACCTCATTGTTGTTTAGCTAAGTGCATTCACCATGGAGATAAGTAAGTTCCTAATGATAATTTAATTTTATTCACCCTGGAAGCAAGATTTTTGGCCCAGAGAAGAAGTGATTTTCTGTTTTTACCCACGAAGGCCAGTTATTTTATTCCTTTAGTTCTTTTTAGAAAATAAAGTGTTCCCAGTGAAGAAAAGATTACTAAATAAAATAAAAAATGGCATAAGAAACACAAAGAATATTAAGATACTTAGAATCAATATTCTGCATACCTAAGTCAAAAAGTTAATTAAAACTGCCATTTTAGTTTGAAACAGTAAGCCAATGCCTGCCAATAAATCAAATGCTTGCTAAACTGGCTTTAGTTAATAATTATATTAGGAATTCATGACTACCCAGTTTATGTATAGAAAAAATGAAATGTTGAGAAAACAGAGATCAAAATGTTATTACTACAAACTTTTGAATGTGCAAGACTCCACATCAAGATTAACTCTAATTTCTATCTCAGGATTAGGCATCACTGGCTGGAATTTATTTCCTTGACATGATTTAGAAAGATGATTCAGTAAAGTATTAAATCATTATCTCCTCTTTTAAAAAATCATGAATAACCTGGCTTAGGTTCAAAGAGTCAATTTGGTGAGAATTCTAGGATTTTCAGTAATATTTAAATTTCAATTCAAAATGGATTCAATACAAAAAAGTATATACACAACAGCTTTAAGTAAATCAAAACTTAAAATGATGAATTTTTGTTGAAATATGTGTTGACCAGATTATTCACTATCTTCTTGAATGAAATGAAATCTTCTCACTGTTGTCTTTAATTTGTTTTTGTTTTAATGTATGGAATTGCAATCACAATGAAACTGCATAGCTTGTTTCCTGCCTACATAAAATCTTGTCACGACTAAGGCTCCATCTCTCGCTTCCAGTGTTGCTAATTTATGCTACTTGTGTTTCTTAAAAATTACATCTGTGAGCTCTGAGGGAAAAAATCCAGGTCATAAAGCTAGTAATTAGGACTTACAAAACTTAAAAACTTTAGCTAATTGGATATCTGATATCACTGGAATTAAAATTAATTTGAAATTCTAAAACTGTTAAATCTAAGTTATTTTCAAAATAGCAATCTATGTGGAATGTGCATACTCCAAGCAAATCTCTTAAGACAAATTTTCTTGGTATTGCAATTGTCCCACTAACTAAAACACACTAAATGAGTAAGCCGTTTATGTGTTTTCCAAAATTCTATGTTACTTTTAATGGGATATTTCATGTATCCAAAAAGGAATGACAATAATACTCATAAATTTGAAACCCAAATATCATCCCCATAAAAAAAAGCCTATATAGATTAGTAAAGCCTCTTACACAAATCTCCATGATTCCATTTCCCTCCTCTTTATCTTGTGGGTAACTATTATTCTATGTGTGAAGGTTGTTATTCTTATATATATTGCTCCCAACAAACACTAGAGCTTAGGCTCTAGGGAGATTGTAGTAAATAATACTGTAAACATTTTCGTGCACATATGTTATGTCAGATTGTGAGAAGTACTATAAAAAATAAAGAAAGCAAGAGTAATTGGGATAGGCAGAGCTATCATTTAAACACACACACACACACACACACACACACACACACACACACCACAAGTCTCTCCAATTATATACTCCTTCAATGACTTCATTGATCAGTTGATATTTCAGCAGGAATTGGAAGAAAGTAAAGGACAAGGCATATGGATATTTTGCAAAACAGAATTACAGATAAATGTTCAAAGATCTAAATCAGAACAATCTGTGTTTGAAAAATGAGGCTGGTGTGGCTGAGATATGAAGTCATAGATAAATTGGGGTAGACAATATAAAATGATGTTTTAATAGATTTTGATTTTATTCTGAGTGCTATGGAAGGCACTGCAGGGTTCTGAGTGGAGGATTGATATTTTCCAATTCACACTTCAAGAAACCGCTTTGGTAGCTGTTGAAAATGGGTTACTGGAAGGCAAGGATAAAAAGTTGGAGACCTGTTTGGAGACTATTACAAATATCCAGGTAAGAGAACAATAGTGACTTGGGACCAAGTGGTAGGGATAAAAATTAGATTGATTCTGGGTATAATATGAAGAGACATTTCAGAGTTTTTTCTGGTACATTAGATATCTGATATAAAACACACAATTTTGCTTATACACTGCTGGCAGAAATGTAAATTAGTTTCATCATTGTGTAAAGCCATGTGGCGATTACTTGAAGAACTTAAAACAGAAGTAGCTGGAACTACAGGTGCCTGCCACAACGCCCGGCTAATATTTTTTTTTGTATTTTTAGTAGAGATGGCGTTTAACCGTGTTAGCCAGGATGCTCTCGATCTCCTGACCTCGTGATCCGCCCGCCTCGGCCTCCCAAAGTGCTGGGATTACAGGTGTGAGAAGTAGCTGGGAGGCTGAGGCGGGAGAATGGCCTGAACCCTGGAGGTAGAGTTTGCAGTGAGCCAAGATCGCGCCACTGCACTCCAGCCTGAGTGATAGAGCAAGACTCCGTCTCAAAAAAAAAAAAAAAAAAAAAAAGAGAAGTAGCATTCGACCCAGCAATTTCATTATTGTGTATATACCCAAAGGAATATAAGTTGGTCTACCATAAAGACACATGCATACATATATTCACTGCAGTACTATTCACAATAGCAAAATCAAGGAATCAACCTAAATGCCCATTAATGGTAGCTTTGATAAAGAAAATGTGGTATGTATACCGAATTGAATATTACACAATCATAATAAAGAAGAAGATCATGTCCTTTGCAGGCAACATGGATGGAGCTAGAGGCCATAACCAAAGACTGCATGTTTTCACTCGTAAGTGGTAGCTAAACATTGAATACACATGGACACAAAGAAAGTAACAACAGAGACCATGGCCCACTTAAGGGTAGAGCATGAGAGGAGGGAGAGCATCAAAAAAACTACCTATTGGGTACTATGCTTATTACCTGGGTGACAAAATAATCTGAACACCAAATCCCGATGACATGCAATTTAGCTATATAACAAACCAGCCCATATATCCCTGAACCAAAAATAAAAGTTAAAAAATAAAAATAAATAACTAAAAGAGACATTTTCTGTTTTGTGTAATCTTTTGATTAACAAACATTTTTAATTTTAATATAATCCAATGTATCATTCATTTTTATGATTTATAATTTTTATATCCTCTTCTTCCCCAATAACATAAATGCATTTCCCTAAACGTTCTTGTAAATATTTATATTATTATTTCTATGATTTCAATTTACTTGGGATGTATCTTTGTGCCTGGTGTAAGGCAGGGATACTTGTTTATTTTGCTCATATGTACAACCACTGTCACTGCACTGTTTATTGATCAATCCTTTTTTCTCCTGTTGAGAAGTAGTGCCCTATCTGTTGTATATGAAGTCCTCATATATGTGTGGTTTATTTCTGGGCTCCATAATCTTTTCTAATGCTCTTTTTCTATATTTAACATATTCAAAGCATTATTTACTGAAGTTTGATAAATGATAACATAAGGAAAACAAATTCTCCGCTTTTTCTTTTTTTTTTTTTTTCTTTTTGAGACGGTGTCTCTCTCTGTCGCCCAGGCTGGAGTGCAGTGGCGCCCTCTCGGCTCACTGCAAGCTCCGCCTCCCGGGTTCACGCCATTCTCCTGCCTCAGCCTCCCTACAGGCGCCTGCCGCCACGCCCAGCTAATTTTTTTTTCTATTTTTAGTAGAGACAGGGTTTCACTGGTCTCGATCTCCTGACCTCGTGATCCGCCCTCCTTGGCCTCCCAAAGTGCTGGGATTACAGGCGTGAGCCACCGCGCCCGGCCAATTCTCCGCTTTTTCAAACGCTATTGCTTTTGTTCTTGGCTAATTATATCTCCATATTTATATTGAAATGAGTTTCATAATTCCCCAATTATTATTGGTATAGTTTTTTATTAAAATGTCAATTTATGGGTTAAAATAGAGATGTTTAACATATTGATGTCAGATTTACTTATCCACAGACACAAAATATCTAGCTCTTCATTAACATGTTTCAAAAGCATATTTAATTATTCAATTACAAAGTCATGACATTATTTTTTTTTTTTTGAGACAGAGTCTTGCTCTGTTGCCCAGGCTGGAGTGCAGTGGCATGATCTTGGCTCACTGCAACCTCTGCCTCCCGAGTTCAAGTGATTCTCCTGCCTCAGCCTCCCAAGTAGCTGGGATTACAGGTGCCCACCACCACACCCGGCTAATTTTTGTATTTTTAGTAGAGACAGGGTTTCACCATATTGGCCAGGCTGGTCTTGAACTCCAGACCTTGTGATCCACCCACCTTGGCCTCCCAGAGAGCTGGGTTACAGGCGTGAGCCACCACACCCGGCCTGATGTTATAATATTTAAACTCAAAACTTTTAATAGTCAAAAATCTAATTTTAAGATATACTTATTTTATGAAAATATGAATAGTCATGTACTTGAAGAATATAAATGCTTACAGTTGGTAAATTATAATGAGGGAAAGATTGGCTGAGGCAAAGTTTTAGTCAGGGAAAGAAGATGGAAATGTGTGATTTAAGAAATCAAAAGGAATTTAAGTGAACTAAATCAGAAAAAAATAGTAAGTAAAGAATAATGCTTTTGTGGGGTGAAGAAAAAATAAGGTGCAAGGCTTTCATAAATATAGATACTACATAGATATATACCTATTTGGTATAAGCTTAAAGGTACGAAGGTATTGATACAAACAACCCACACTGGTTACCTGGAGGGTGTGGCATTACAAGATAATTGGGGAAGAAGAGAATATTAACTATTATTTTTAATATACCACAGTATTTTTACCTCGCATTTTTGATAATGTATTGTTACTTTTAAAATTAGCAAATAGTTAATTAAATAATTTAAAAACAAATTAGTGAGAACATTTGGTAGCAGCTGGCCATCAGCTAACAACTCTGCTGTTAACATTTGGAATAATAACCAAGATTTCATCTACCTTCCTCTTCCTTTTTTCCCTAATCCACAAAACACAGATCAGGGAAACTGAGATTCATTGTTTAACTCCCATCCTCCTGCTCTGCAAAGTATTGCCTCAATTAAATTTTTAAAAATTAAGAGTGGAAAATATAAAAGATGGGAAAAAAAGTGGAAAACCAGGGTAACTTACAATGAGACAGGGAGAAACAGAGAAAAAATATGAGAAATGAAAACAAAATTTATAGAACTTGGGATTTATAACTGTCATAAAAAGCCATAGATAGTACATTGGCAGAGAAGTTACATATATTTACAATAATAAAGACACATTAACAGAATTTTTAATTCTGTAAAATAATTTTGCTTAATTACTTGTAATAGAGAAATGATTTTCCCACATGATATAAGAGTTGAGTGCATGGCAAAAGTAGTTTCCATGTCAACTTTTATTAATCAAGTTATATCCAATGTGTTGATACTCTAAAATAACATTCCATAGTCACAAATAAAAGTTCATCGTTTTTTAATTTTGTTTACTTATTTATATATGTGTTTATTTTATTCACAGTAGTAGTATCTGATCTCTTTAACCCTATACTGAAAATTCTTAATTATGGAAATTAATTAAAGTGATTAACATATATCCAACCTAGTTAAGGAGTTTGATATTACTGTTGTAAAGGGAGGACTGAGCCTTGCAAATCAAACATAAATACTTTATTTAGAAGGCCCTGGATTTCCAATTCCTTAAGATTGCTTTAGTGAAATATTAAAACATAAATTAGAAAAGATAAATAGAAGAATAAACATACAGAAACATATCAGTGCCTTTAAAATTCTGAGACAAAATTGTTTTGATTAAAACATTTAAATAATTTTTCAGTTTTAATGAAACAGGAATTTCAATGCTGTATTAGAAACATTTTAAACATTATGACATATAAGTTATTTATATCTTGTATAAATACTGTTTAATAGGATGTAGGTTTATTTTTGGCTTTTGTTTTGTTTAATTTTGTTTTCTCTTGTGCTTTATTTTGTTTCCAGAGAATTCCTTACTGATTATTTGGGAAAATGGAATGAAATTATCCTAGGAGATCCTAACTACCATCGAGAAGTTCAAGTTCAGTTCACAAAGACTCCATCCTATTGAGTTATAAGTTTATACAAGAAAATAAATCTACCGATACTAATTGTCTCTGCAAATTTGCGTAAAGAGAATGTATTTATTAAGCACTTAATGAAAGTGCAATGTATTTAAAAACTGGCATTTCTTTTCAGTTAGGTATATTTTGTAATTGGTAACTATGAAGATAGGTGGTTATAAGTGGGAGCATTTACTGTGCTTGAAAAATTCCGTTGTATCATTCAGAAAAAAATAATTTTGCCACCATTACAACAAAACTTCATAAAGGGTTATCTTCTGTTAAAAACGTTCTCGTTGATTTCTATCACATCTTAATTTCTGAATTCTGTAGATGTTTTACACATCCAATTTTACCTCAGAAGAGTCATTTTGTTCTCATATTTGTGGGTGATTTCCACATGTGATTTTGTCCTAGTTTTGGTTTCACATAATATAAAAGCGATGAGTATAATGATGGCCATACAATTTGAATCTCTCCATCTTCTTTTTAGAAGCTACACACATCAACAGGAAAATCAAATACCATCACTTATCCAGATTTACAGAGGAAGCAGGAGACAAAAGGATCTCAATTTTCAATATACCTGTAATTGGAGAAATAAATAAGAGCTGCTGAGTCAGCCCCTTAGCAGAGAATCAGGCAGGGCATGCACAGAAAAAGAGTTTGGGCCCTTTAAAGTGGATAAGCTCTGAAAATATACCCACAGCTTACACCCAGAAGGTTATTCTCCACACCTAAGTGAAACATTTTAAAGTAAATTTGAGTTCTGGAGGTTCAGAAGAATAGTTACAAGGAAGCTAAAAGGAAAGGGCTTGGAAAGTGTGGAGGTTCAAGCTCACAATTTTGGAAAAGAGGCACCTTGGATGGTGATTTCTGGTTTTGTAAAGAAGGCTAATAAAGAAAAAATGGCCCTATTTATACAAGTACTAAAGGTTTAGAAGACAGACAGAAAGCACTATTCAATGAAGATACGACACTTCTCTCTAGAAACAACAGAAATAGTAAAAGAACCAAAAAAATCAAACTAAATATGCCATCTAACCCTTCTCCCATAGGGTTTCTAACTATAGCTGATCTAGAAAAACAACACAAATGTGTGTAAAGTGAGGGTGTGGAGAAGACATCAGAATCAAGCATCCTTAAAAAGTACCATAAAGAACAGAAGATAAATGGACCAAATTGTCTTTCTTATTTCTTTTTTTTTTTCCAGACGGAGTTTTGCTCTTGTTTCCCAGGCGGGAGTGCAATGGCGTGATCTCGGCTCACCACAACCTCTGCTTCCCGGGTTCAAGCAGTTCTCCTGCCTCAGCCTCCCGGGTACCTAGATTACAGGCATGTGCCACCACGCCGGCTAATTTTGTATTTTTAGTAGACACGGGGTTTCTCTATGTTGGTCAGGCTGGTCTCAAACTACCGACCTCAGGTGATCCTCCTGCCTCAGCCTCCCAAAGTGCTGGGAGTACAGGCATGAGCCCCTGTGCCTGGCCTCTCTTTCTTATTTCTAAGTGACTATATTTAAGAAAAAAACAAAACAAAACAAAACAAAAAAGAACATGTTATACACACACACACACACACACACACACACACACACACACAAAATACCTACATGCTCATTAAGTACTATTTTCCTGTGCCATCTAAGCATATGTTACAACTGTTAACACTATTCTATATATCATATAAAATATCTTTTCCCCTGGATTATAAAGGATTGAAAATAACATTTATTAAATATGAAAATTTCAATCAGTAGGAAATAAGTTAAAGTAGAAACAACAGTCAGCTCAGTATCTACATTGTTTTATACCTTTATTAAATAAGAATCTGCTTATTAGTCTGAAGTATAATGGCTAAAGTAATATATTTATACTCTCATCCTATTAATCACAACTCCTTAAGAAAATTGCCACCAATAGTTTTTTCCTCTACAAATAAGCCAACAATAAAAAGAGGTAAAATATAGATGATAAAATACAGGAAAAATGTAGAAGAGATGCCTGAGCACAAATAGAAACAATTAAGAATGAGGAATATTGAGTATAGAAAGAGAAACGGAAAAGAAATAGAAATAAAATCACACATTAAAAATTATCACAAAACAGGAAAATGACATATATTGAAGACTGGAAATAGAACAAAATTAATATTTTTGTTCTATTAAAGAAATCCTTCCTGAAATGGCGTCAGGGACTTTGAATCTACGTAATTCAAGGTTTCAGAATTTGCCAGGGAAAAATAATAATACTAATTATTATTATTAATTTTATTATATTTATTTATTTTTTTTGAGACAGAGTCTCCTGCTGTCACCCAGGCTGGAGTGCAGTGGCACGATCTCGGCTCACTGCAAGCTCTGCCTCCCGGGTTCACATCATTCTCCCACCTCTGCCTCCCGAGTAACTAGGACTACAGGCGCCCACCACCACACTTGGCTAATTTTTGTTTTTCTATTTTTAGTAGAGATAGGGTTTCACTGTATTAGCCAAGATGGTCTCGATCTCCTGACCTCGTGATCCACCTGCCTCAGCCTCCCAAATTATTTTTTCCAGTCAAAAATTATTTTGTCAAAGTATAAGGACCTCCAAGTAAGACAGGCCAAGTCACATACACAGGAAAGAAAATGAGACATGAGTCAGAATTCTGGATGGCAGCATACAGGGTATGACAGCAGTGAAGTAACAAGAAGAAATCCATGATTTCTTTCACTGGACAAGTATATATCCACCTAAGCTGACCTTCAAGTATAAACGCTACAGAAATAAAGTTCCAAATATGCCACAATAGAATTAACATTGTGCGCAAGAGCCACTATTACTAGAGAACCTAATAGAGAATGACCTTCATTCCAGAAAATATGAGTAGAAAAAAAATGAGCAAAAAATTAATGTAGCTGAAGATTTTAGATTAAAATAAAAGTTGGGGGAGAGGGATAAGAGTAAATATGTATCAGGTTGGTGCAAAAGTTATTGCGGTTTATGCCATTTTTTTTTTTTAAAATGATGAAAACCGCAATTACTTTTGCACCAACTTAATATGGTGCCAATTGAGCACTGAGTTAACGAGACTCTGTCTGCAATCCCAGCACCTCGGGAGGCCGAGGCTGGCACAAATCCCCCTCTGCGAGAAACACCCAAGAATGATCAATAAAAAATAAAAAATAAAAAAAAATATGGTGCCAAAATAGAAACATATAACTAAAATATGGATAAAGAAGGGAGAGGAGACAAACAGAAATCCCTCACTGATTGCTTGGTAGGTAATAGGTGGAAGTTTAAGATATAATTCAAAGCTGACAAACAGGATAGCAGAATTCAAATAAGGGAAAGGTAATAAGGCTACTATAAAAAGTTTTAGTGTGGAGGCAAACAGTAGACTGAAACAGAATTTCCCAAAGAAAAAAGTAAAATAAAACTCTAAAATTTAAGATTGCCATGAAACTGAAAACACAATAAATAATTCAGTGTATATATAATACAAAGTGTATAGAAGAACTGAGACTAGAGGTCCGTTGTACTGATGAATGCAAATAAGCTTAGCTCACTTTTTAAAAACAAAATATGTTGTTATTGGCATATAGACGAAAACTTGACGCTGTTATATAAAAGACATATTTTACTTGTAATTGGAATGCATAAAAATAAATGGTTAATATCATGTAAGACAAATGTGAACAAAAAATAAACTGAGGGTGGTGATAGGGATATCTGACAAGTTATAATTTACATCAAATAATAAAATGGAACAAAGTAGGACACCAAACAACACAGCAGTGAGGAATACGCTTCATAATGTCAGACAATTAAAATAAATAAAAGGAGAACAGAAATGCACTAGTTATATGCAACCTTGACACATTTCTCTTAGTGCAAAACAAATCATGTGGACGAGAAATGCATAAGAATATAGAAAAGCCAACTGATCAAATTAATGAGGTAGTTATCGTGGATTTTTAGTGGACATATAACTAAAAATTCAGAAAA
The DNA here is from genome assembly GCF_029281585.2 of Gorilla gorilla gorilla. Taxonomy (NCBI): domain Eukaryota; kingdom Metazoa; phylum Chordata; class Mammalia; order Primates; family Hominidae; genus Gorilla; species Gorilla gorilla. The sequence continues at coordinate 60,214,525 of NC_073232.2, read as the reverse complement.
GTGGCAAAGTAAACAAAATGAGAGAAAGACATAAGCAAAATGGTATGTTTTAATAGAGAAAAACACTGAGGCCAATAAATATGCTGCTTCTTTGAAAAATATCTAAATTCTGAAAAGAAGTCAGAAATGTACACACACACCCAAACTAATAAGGGGAAATAAATAATTGGTACTGTAAAAATTGATCATATGATTGGGTCTTTCTTTACATAACTAACTGTAACAGAGTCAATAGGCCAGGAGTAAAAAGCACTCCGGGCATGTATTAGTCCGTTTTCATACTGCTGATAAAGACATACCTGAGACTGGGTAATTTATAAAGAAAAAGAGGTTTAATGGACTAACAGTACCAAGCAGCTGGGGAGGCCTCACAGCCATGGCAGAGGACAAAACGCACATCTCACAAGGTTCCAGACAAGAGAGAATGAGGACCAAGCAAAAGGGGTTTCCCCATATAAAACCATTAGATCTGATGAGACTTATTGGCTACCATGCGAACAGTATAGGGCAATGCCCCCCATGATTCAATTATTTCCCACCGGGTCCCTCCACACAACATATGGGAATTACAGGATCCACAATTCAAGATGAGATTTGGGTGGGGACACAGCCAAACCATATCAGGGCATAAAACATTACTCAAAGAATGTAATTCTCTTACAAGTCTAATTTCTGAAACTGCCTGTTCTTACCTAAAAGCAGTTTTATCTAATAGCTACTGAAACAACCAGCTCTGACTGTAAGATTAGTTTTACCCACCTCTGTAACCGATCAGAACTTGCCTATTAACTTTCTTTCAAAACAATAAGTAGCATTTCTCCTTTTTATAAAATCTCCGAACTTGTCTTTGTTCTTTGGACATACTGAAGACCACCTAGCCTTTGTGTTTGTTCTGAATTGCAAATTTTCATTTCCCAAATAAAATATTTTAAATTTAGAGATTGTCTGTTACAGACACTGGAAATTTAAAACAACAAATTTGAAAGACCAAAAGAAAGGAAGGAAGGAAACCAATTAAATTAGTCACTTTTTCTAAGAAAATATATTTCATAAAAACTGACTGACTGCAGCAGAGACAGGTTTAATTTGCAATTTTCTAAGAAGTAGTGGGATTTATCTAAGACCTCTTTCCTACCCACACTAAGACACAGTCTCATATATTTTCAAAGGGGAATCCTACCACATCTTCAGAAACCAGATAATCCTAACAACATTTTAAGAAGCACAGAAAAATGAAAATAACAGTGATACCTGTGATAGAGTGAATGGTGGCTCAAAAAATATATGACAATCTCCTAACTCTGATCTTATTGATCTTATTTGGAAAAAGGACCTTTGCAGATGTAATTAAGGATCTTGAGATGCAGAGATTACTGTAGAATATCCAGGTGTGCCTTACATGGCATCACAAGTGTTCTTATAAGAAGAGGCTGAGAGAAGTTGGGCACACACAGAGAGCACAAGGCTATGTGAAGATGGAACCCAAAGAGATGCGGCCACATGCCAAGGAATGCTGACAGCCCCCAGCAGGTGGAAGAGGCAAGGAATGGATTATCTGTGGAGCAACTAAAGGGCATGTGGCTCTGCTGATGGCTGAGTTTTGGCATTCTGGCCCCAAAAATCTGTGAGAACTAGTAAGTAACTATTAAATTACCAAGTTTGTAGTCATTTGTTAGCAGCACAGGAAACTAATAGGTACCTAACCCTGCGAAAAGTGGAAAGAAAAGAGAACTGCAGAGCAATATAAATGCAAAAATCTGAAGCAATATGTTAAAAAGAACAATATATTGGCAGATTTTTAAGAAATGATGATGGATATTTATTCTAGGATTGCATGCAAAGCTCAATATTAGTAAATCCATTAATTCAGCGATGAGAATTAGAAGAAAAGTAATATGCAGTCATGTGTTCCTTTTTTTTTAATTACCAAAAAGGCAATGTTTATTTCTGGTTTTCACAAACTTAATAAAATAGAAATAGATGTTTTCTTAATTTGATTATATATATATGTATATATATATATATATATACATATATATGTGTGTGTGTGTGTGTGTGTAAGCTGGGGCTTCAGTAACTTACCATGAAGTCTGGACTGAATTTATCTCTGACAAATTAATTGTTATCATCTTTATTATCTATGGGTGGGGATAGCCTTTGTAGCTATGACTCAGAATCAAGTTTCTGAAACTTTTAATTAATTAAGCCAAAAAAAAAGAGATCCTGTAAATAAATATTAATCTATTTATTTATGTAAATGCAAAGCTGCAAATGTTAATGATAAACTAGATTGTGAATGCACGGATGTTCATTGTTCTATTCTTTCTACTTTTACCTATGTTACCCATTTTTTTCCAGATTAAAAAAGAGGTATACTTCAATGAGATCTCCTTTGGTGCCCACCAAAAGCAAGTTTAGTGATAATTGTGTATCACGTTTTGTCCCAATTTTAAAAAGGAGAAGAATGGAACATTCCAGATCAAGAGGAAAAAGATATAGATATTATAGTACAAATCTAGGATAAATAGAGAATTTAACTTTTAGAATTCACTGGTTATCTTGGTAGTCATAAATGAAAAGTGCTAGTTTAATGGGGAAAGGATTCCCTATTTCATAAATGGTATTGGGAAAACTGGCTAGCCATATGCAGAAAACTGAAACTGGACCCCTTCCTTCTTACACCTTATACAAAAATTAACTCAAGATGGATTAAAGATTTAAACATAAGACCTAAAACCATAAAACCCTAGAAGAAAACCTAGGCAATACCATTCAAGATATACGCATGAGCAAAGACTTCATGACTAAAGCAAGAAAAGCATTTGCAACAAAAGCCAAAACAGACAAATGGGATTTAATTAAACTAAGAGCTTCTAGAGAGCAAAAGAAACTATCATCAGTGTGAACAGGCAACCTACAGAATGGGAGAAAATTTTTGAAATCTATCAAAGGGCTAATATCCGGAATCTACAAGGAACTTAAACAAACTTACAAGAAAAAAAAACAAACAGCCTCATCAAAAAGTGGGCAAAGGTTATGAACAGACACTTCTCAAAAGAAGACATTATTGCGGCCAACAAACATATGAAATAAAAGCTCATCATCACCGGTCATTAGAGAAATGCAAATCAAAACCACAATGAGATAACATCTTGCTCCATTTAGAATGGTGATCATTAAAAAGTCAGGGAACAAAAGATGCTGGAGAGAATGTGGAGAAATAGGAACAATTTTACACTGTTGGTGGGAGTGTAAATAAGTTCAACCATCGTTGAAGACAGTGTGGTGATTCCTCAAGGATCTAGAACTAGAAATAACATTTGATCCAGCAATTCCATTACTGGTTATATACCCAAAGGATTATAAATCATTCTACTATAAAGACACATGCACAGGTATGTTTATTGCAGTGCTATTCACAATAGCAAAGACTTGGGACCAACCAAAATGCCCATCAATGTCAGGCTGGATAAAGAAAATGTGGCACACATAAACCATGGAATACTATGCAGCTATAAAAAAGAATGAGTTCATGTCCTTCGAAGGGAAATGCATGAAGCTGGAAACCATCATTCCCTGCAAACTAACACAGGAACAAAATATCAAACACCTTATGTTCTCACTCCTAAGTGGGAGTTGAACAATGAGAACATATGGGCACAGGGAGAGGAACATCACACACCAGGGCCTATCGGGGGTGGGGGGTAAGGGGAGGGTTAGCATTAGGAGAAATACCTAATGTAGATGATGGGTGGATGGGTGCAGCAAACCACCATGGCACGTGTATACCTATGTAACAAACCTGCACATTCTGCACATGTACCCCAGAAAGTAAAGTGTAATTAAAAAAAAAAAGAAAACAAGAGTGCTAGTTTTATTTTTTAATTTTAAAGTTTCTATTTTTATAAGCAGACACACAAATACACATGTACATCTATATGTCTCACTATTAATAAAAGCTGCTCATCTCCTAAAAATTACTAATAATTGGGATGGCCTGTTAATTTAAAGTTGCTATATTTAGGAAATTGGAAAACAAATCAGGAATTGAACATTCCTGATATGATACAAATATCATAGTAAAAGAAAAATAAAAACATTTATTGTTAATTGATTATTAATTCAAATGAAATAATAGAGAAATAAAACATTGTCTTTAGGTTAGGTAATAAAGTAAAACAAAGAAATTGCCAAAGTTTATTAGACATTAGAATCTCTTGCCAAAACAGCAAGGAAGAAGAAATCTAAATCCAGCTCTCCTGTAGTAACGAAAGTGAAAGTATTGTCAAGTACTCTCATATAATTTCCATTTCCCATTTGAAGGCACCTTAAACATTAAAAGCACTATTCTATCAATTTGTTTAAAATTGACAAATTGTTGAATCATAAATTAGCCACAAATATATTTGATAGCACTGAAAAACATTCAGAACTATGCTAAATGACATTTAAACACATATTCATCTCGTGACAGATGAAAAGGGAAAATAGGAACTAAGCTGAAGATGATGAATATATTTAATATTTCATACTGATTCTATAGATTCAAATGCATAGAATTAAACGGAGAAAGAAGGGAGATGAAGGAAAAATGATTGATTGGAAAATTAAATATGAATGAAGCTCCCAAAAAAAGAAAGGGAACATTAAAGTCCCAATCATGCCTATTGGGATGTCTAAGTTTGAAATTATACAAAAATTGTGAATATAGACATGTCAGTGTCAATGTCTTGCTTTCTCTCTGCTTTTTCTTTCTTCAGTGTTCGCCTAATGAGGCAGAAAAGTCTGTTTAAGTTCCTAGACTGGTGTTTGAACACCTTGGTTTTCCTGCTTTTTTTTTCTGCATCCCTGGTAAATAATGTAAATTACGGTGAATAAAAGGGATGAAAACTCCCAACCAGGGAAAAATACCATTCAACTCCTCTGTTACCAGAAAATGAAGTGTGAACCAGGTCTCAGTTCAACCTTGTTTGTATTCTGACTTCTGAGACACGGGACAAGCTACTCAACCTTTCTGAGCCTCAGTTTCATCTTTAAAAGAAATATTAATAGTAGTAATTATATCTGAAAGTCCATACTACATAAAACAATGAGACACTGAAAAATACATATGCTACAAACCATCTGAAATCAATTGTATTCTTTTTGTGGTTTGCTTTATATACTAGTAAGAGTTGTTTGGGATTCCAGTTAATGTGGTAAGAAATGAAAATACACAATTTATCTCACTTCCTGTCAAGCTCTATTAAAAAGAATAAATGTTAAAAACACCAAAAACAATCCAAGAGCTTCACAAATGTAAGCATCAGATGTAGGTAGGTGATGAAAACAGGAGGATCACGTGCAACTTTGCATTTCAAACTTCTTGGTCCTTTGATTCATTTCATACAGTTGTATCCCACTACCCCTCCTGTACCTTAAGAAAAGACTCAAATAAATTACTCTTTGGAAAAACTGAATCAGAGAAGCCTTTCACTTGAGAAACACCAGACACAGATGAGAGTGGTAAGTGGTGACATACTAGAAACAAGAGGTTTACCAGAAATATTTGTATTAAACAGCAGAAAGGCACACATTGCTTCTGTTCAGTACCTAGAATTCTGGTAGTCAGGCCTATGCCTGAGGCCATCCAGTTTGCAACCATTCCTATATGGGGAGTTTCTAAATAACTTTTTCACTTTTCAGTCTTAAAAATGAATGAACTAATAAATAACACCGTGTAGTTGAGAAGCACATTGACATACACACACACAAACACACACACACACACCAATAGGAACAAACAAAGAAACCTAGAAAAAAATCATGTTTATGAGCAAAGCAGTTTCTCAAATATATAGAGAGATAGATATGTGTATATATATATATAAAACATTCTCAGAGAAACAAAAAGTTTATTTAATAAGATAAAAATAAGTTCTAAAAAGAAAACATTCAGAGAATGAGGGTTCTAGAGAAATGTTTTAAAAATGATAGAAGAAAATCTATGTGAAAGGTTAGAAGAGAAAGTCAAAGTGAATCTCCCAAACTGTGGTATCATAAAAACGGGAAGATAAATATGATCAAAGAGGGAATGTGAGATCCAATTAAAAAGAGTTCTAGCATGTGGTGGATTGCATTATTGGTCTCAATTGTTGAGCCTCATCTACATGTGCATACTTGCGATGGTCTCATCATGGGTGGATATGTTTCTTTTCTAATGTTACATAAATGAAAGCAAAAGTGTGCTAATATTAAGCCTGTGTCTTAAGAGGCTTTATTGTTTCCAGTTGCCCTATTGTACGTCTGCCATTGCCATGTGAAGAACATACGTAGCTAATTTACTACTCTGAAAGACATATGGTGCTGAGTCTCTCGAACTGACTCACACAGACCTGTAGTGTGAAGCAGCACCACTCAGCTAAGACTTGTGAAGCAATCAAACCACAGTAAGAAAGCAGAAAAGTGAGAAAATAAATGAGCATTGTAAAGGTCTACATTCTGGGGTAGTTTGTATCACAGCGACTGCTAACAGAAATACAGAGAGACAGATAAAACAGAAGTCAAAAAATGGTCAAAGAAATAATTTCAAAAACTGAAGAGAATGTAATGTTGCAAGTTCAAAGGCATAAAGAAGTGTCAAACACAATGAATAATAATAATGATTATAATAACAATACAAATCAAGTAACAATTATGATATTAAACAACAAAATGGATATGAAATAACTCCATACTTTCTGGAGGCATTGGTAAGTGTAGTAAACGTTTTCATATAAACCATAAAGTGAGAAATCATTAAGTATTGTTAATAGTAACAAGTATCTATGAGACAACTGTAGAGAAATGATTTAAAAATTCTATGGGGAAATTATTTTAAACTGAGAATTCTATATCCAGGCAATTTATACGCAAGGGTAAGAGTTGAATAAAGGCATTATAGAAATGTAATATCATAGAACGTTCAATTCCCAGGGATGCTTCCTTAATAAGCCCTTTGAGGAAATCATTCAACAAAAAAGAGAAATAAAAAAGTATTGTTTAGACTATGCTGACATGAGATCCTACGTCTCCAGAAATGCATCAGGCTTAATGAGCAATGGAATCAAATAGGAGGAAACAAGAAAATGGTATCAGCAAAACAAAATATAAATGATTGTAAAGTGTGGGAACAAAATAGATTCCCTGCAAACTAAACCGAAGCAAAAAATAATGCAATATTTTTCTAACTTCAGGACTTAAAAAATAGTTGTGAAATAATTTTTAAAAATAGTCACAAAAACCATAGAATTAAGATTAGAATTATGTTCACATAATTAAAATATTATAAATTTACAACTTGTTACATTAAAGCATCAGGGGATTGAAGTAAAGGAAAGTGTGTTGGGAGGGTTTTTATAGTGGAGTATAAAGTGTGGAGTATAAGTGTAAGGAGTCTAAATCCTTGTTTTTCACAGCTGAAAGTCTGCAAATAATATCAACCATTGAAAAATCAAGAGTCACACACACAATAGCTTCCAAGGAAGAGCTAGGATAAAACTGGTTAACACTGGGTTGTGTGAATAATTTGGGGGGAGAAAGAGACAGAGGGTTGTTAATCTGTTTCATTATGAATTTTATGGTACTATTCAACATCTAAATCTGGATACATATTACTTGATAAAATAGATCTTAAAGAAAAAACAACAGTTTAAAATAATTAAGAAACTAAAATACAAAGTGAAAAAGGAGACATAGGGGGATCGTAATTCCATAGGCATCTAATGACCTGGCTAAGCTAGTTCTAACCTTCTCAGTTGTCAGAAATCAAACATGGAACTGCATTTTTCACAAGACTAAGCGCAAAAAGTTACAGAGTAGGTTAGATTTTTTTTACACTAACATCACTCTGTAATAAATATCTCATCTATGAAAAATAAATCAAGATTCGCCTGTATTTTCAAAGTGCAATTCTTTAAAAACATTTATTCTTCCATATCCTGGGAAAATGTGTGTTACAGGATGAGTTTATACCTGCAAAATCATTTCCAATTTATAAAAATATGGGGCCCATGAATAATTACTGCAGCAGACAAAAACACAATTTTTTTCAGTAGGAAATTTGAGAATTTTTGATTAAGTAAACATTTTAAAGTGTAGAACTTCTTACTAGTTATTGCAGACATCTGAATGGTGAAAGGGCAATGATTAACTATGGAAATGTATTTATATCCTCAGTTTCTGTCTGATGCAAATCTCTCAAAATATATTAATAATCATGATTACTAATGTCTAAAATATTTTCCTGAAGGTCCCACAATAGTTGGAAAAGTAATTTATAAGAAAGCCAATATACTCAGACCTCTTTGTTGTGTACTTAGGAGAACTAACTTCAAAATTGAAAACAATCAATTCAGTTACTGATACATTTCTTAATTTTTCATTCTACTGAGATTAAGAAGCCACCCTATTCAGGAATAAGTAAGAAAGAATTAATTGTTAATTAAACAGAATTTTCAATTCTTTTATCAGGTTTGATTCTATCATCTTAAGTAGACAATCATAAGCTAAATCTCATACTTTATATTTAATCCCAACGTTACTAATGAATATGCTTAATATAATATTTGTAATCAAATTTATAGATAGATCTAGGCATTGATTGATCTAAGGTAATTATTCTCATTAAAGGTTGCCTTTAAATTGAGTAAAAATAATTCTAAATATTTTTAAGTATAAAGACAATCTCAAAAATGTCACCAATCACCTCATTCTCATTGTAAAACCTCATTTTAAATCCAAAGCTTGGCTTGCTGCCTATTCTGTCAATGTTCCAGTACAGAATGGTACCACTGCCTGCTATTACAGGACTTTAGGATTCTTTTTACTATTTTGTACAATGTTGGTTCCATCAGAAACAAATGCTGATTTGCAAGTACCCCAGAAATCTAAGCTGGACAGAATTTAACATATCATAGGAGACTCATGACAACAGGCAATAAAATACAAAGAGTACACCTACAATGCAGTGTCTATGCATAAGTTTTGGAGTTATTAGAAAGATTGCCCTGTCTAAAATGAGAGGTCAAAATATGGTGGTGAGGAAGACATATGTAAAATAACAGGTGAATACAATTTTTAAAGAAATAAAACTAAAAAGGGACATGAGGAGAAGATAGAATACTTTAGTTAAAACGTCCTATACAAAACAAAATATATTATAGGAATAATAAAATTGTATAGATTTTTATATTAATCTTAAAGACCTGAGATACCTATCAGGACTATCACTACAAATTTTAATTATCTTCTTTGATGGCAACATTTCATTTGTCTTTCAGGCTTCTCATTTCAAGAAAAGGTGAATATGAGAACCCTTGGGTCATAGATTCTGTTTTTTTCACTAATTTTTTTTCTGAGGACAGTAAGTGTTCAGTTGTGCCAGAAGAATATTATAGTGTTCGTTTTCACTTCCAACACCCTCAAAATACATTAATGAGGACTTCATAACATCACCAGGTAAGCCAATCATTTTGAGTGTAGGTATTTCTGAGGACTCTGGGAACATATAAACAAATAAAATAAAAAAGACACGCATTAAAACATGGCTTAAAGCATTTTTTTTACTTTAACCTTTACTTATTTAGAAAATCCTTCTGAGGAACTAAGGGGATATGCAATAGTGTTCTATAATATCAAGCTACATGCATAATGTAGGTAATGACTTCTAATGTAATCTGGAAAATCCAGTTAGGCTGCCAGAAGAGGAATGAAACCTGAGACAAGCTACGAGTGAATGGACAGCTCAGCTCAGTGAAATCATAAAATATAATTATTTCCCAGGCTTGTTTATACATGAGAAAAGTTTATCAAGGTCTCAAAGAGTCTGAAGGAATTAAAAAAAATGGTCAGTGATGAGAGGCACTGTCACTTTGGATAACAGATTACACTCACTCTTAGGAGATGGCTTAAGACAACAAGTAGAGCAAAGTTAGAAATAGGCTACAGGCATCTGCTGAGTTTGACAGCCCTGAAATCTTCAGGAACGCACCTAATAGCCTAATACCAGTGCAGTTGAGCCCTCTCCGGCATTTACGTATAGAGTTAAATTATCAGAACTCTTTTGGTACTAAAGGCAAATTATCAAAGACATCAAATGTTGCACAATTTTTTTTTACTGGTACATTGTTCAAATTCATTGCAATTTTCAGTAGTTTTATTGTATAGTCTTGATATGGTCACTTAAAAGAAGTACACACTTTCTGCTACCAGGTTTTCTTTTCAAGCACTGGCACTTTCCTAGTTGTTTCATAAGGTATATGTGTTACTGTAGAATCTATTTTTGTCTTGTGTGAGCTCACATCAATGTTATTGACACTAAAAAAGAGACTGGTTCCGACTATCCAGCTAAGCAATCTCACATATCACCTCTAATCCTCTGACACACAAATGTTCTTCCAGGTCTCTTGAATATGAATAAAACATGTGAAAATTATATTTTAAGAATTAGATATATGGAAGAAGGGGTATGAACTATATATATATACAGTATGATCCTGACATACCATATAAGCTAACTCTAACATTTACATAGAGAATTGCAAAGGAGATTTCAGAGAGGTACGATGGCATGATAGGCCAGGAAGTTCTCAGGAATGAGCACAACTCAGGTCTAAATATGGGTTTTCTGAACCTAGAGCCCATGCTCTTTTCATTATGCCACACTGCCCTGGCCTATGTGTGTCGCATTCCCTCTTCCTCTAAAATAAAACAGTTTGGGGCCAAGCGTGGTGGCTCACACCTGTAATCCCAGCACTTTGGGAGGCCAAGGTGGGTGGATCACGAGGTCAGGAGATTGAGGCCATCCTGGCTAACACAGTGAAACCCCATCTCTACTAAGAATACAAAAAATTAGCCGGGTGTGGTGGCATGAACCTGTAGTCCAAGCTACTCGGGAACCTGAGGCAGGAGAATCCCTTGAACCTGGGAGGTGGAGGTTGCAGTGAGCTGAGATCGCGCCACTGCACTCCAGCCTGGGAGACAAAGACTCCGTCTCAAAAAAAAAAATAAAAAAATAAAAAACAAAACAGTTTGAGTTCATACTGTGGCACATTAAAATTTAAACAAATATTGTAAAAAAGAATTCATTCAGAATTCATTTTAAGTAGTAAATATTGTAAAAATGAATTCATTCAGAAGCTCATGAAACATGTGTGATACTACCAAAGATCCAAAATTAAATATACACAGCTTGGTTCAGGGTGATTTTCACGGAAAAAACCTGTATTATTTTTAGCTCCGATTCTGAGTTGACATCTATATTAAGTGAAAAGCCAAATACAAAGTGTGTGCATGTACACATCTATCTATTACCTATTTATCTAACTATGTTTAATGATTATCTGATTGTTTCTAAACACTTGAAATTACACAGCTTTAGCTATATCTCTCAAGATAGGTCTCTGTTCTCTATTTTGAAAGAAGGCAAGATATCACAACATATTCCAGGATATCAAAAAATGCAGTTATATCTGTATAGTTATACCAATTGTGAATAAATGTATTTTAAGTATTGATATGACTAAATAGTTTATTAGTGTCTTAAAAATGTTGTATATTAGAAATAAAGAGATATTTTTGTCCTTCCATTTTTGCATACCCTTTTATTAGACAGAATAATACTCTGATTAAGACAGTTATATTCAAGGATATCCCTGAATGAGGGTAAGTTTGAAAAATGATTACATACCTATTTTAAGTACCTTTGAAACTGCATTTTATGAGTGCCTCTTAAAACCAAAGACTGGAGTGTAAATTGCCATTGTGTTAAGTTGTCTCTGAAGTAAACTTAATTATCCACATGTTTGGCCTGCACGTTACCTTGACCCATAGCCAGAAACTAACTCAGAGAAACTTCAGAGATAGTAGGACCCTAGAGGGCAGATACAGGCCAAGGTTAGAGTACAGTATTTGTCCCATCCTGAATTCACCTAGGAAGGTTTGCTGTATAATGCTTATGTTCCAATTTTGTTACAGGAATCTAGATTCTGGTTTCCTTTCTTATCCTGACACTAAGCCCACAATAGAAATGGTGAATAATTCATTCTAGCATTCAGAAAATAATCAAAATGCATTTTTCTTATCAATATATTTTGTTCTTTTATGGTGTATACTCCAGAATCTGAAATGCTGCATTTAATGTTTTCTTAGTAAACCTCTTTGAGACAAAAATACTGAACTGAACAACCAACAAACCAACAAACCTCCCAGAAACAAATTTCCACTGGCAACATTTCAACAGTATTAATCATATTAATAGCCACAAAAAAACTAGTGTTGCTGGGTGATGACTAACCTAGCTACTGAAATATAAGTCAAAAACATTCAGAATAAAGAAGGATGTCAGACAATAAATCTTGATATCCTAGTAATACCTTCAAAGAGTATATACTATTTCTTAAATATTAAATGCAAAGTAGGATTTACCTAGAAGAGGCCTTGGAATACAGAACAGTAAAGGTAGAGAATAAGCGAGGACTTTAAGAATATAAAGCACTATCTCTGCATTTGTTGAATTTATATTTTAATTTAAAAAACATATAAATACAAATAAACTAAATACCTCTACATGTATTCATTGTCATATCTAAAAGTAAGAACTAGTCTAAATCTCAGAGTCGTTTGAGGGTTAAGCAAGCTGAGGCATTATTCCCTATGAAGCATTTAGCCCTGTGCTTTCAGTCTGCTTTTCCAGTCTCTGCATGTGTCAAGCCGAATGTTGGGACATCACATGTGAAAATACAAGATCATCAGCAAGAGGATAGGTGGATTAGATACCCTCCCACATGATAACATTTTCTGATTTGAAATACAGACAATAAAATATTGTTTTCTTACTGCAGCGGATCTGACATAGCACCTGTACATGCATGTTTAGGTTTTGTAATGGAAATATAACAGAAAAGATGCTGAGTAGGAAGCTATGAAAAATACTCAAAAGCCAACCTCTTTATGGTAACCTTCTAGCTTGTTTAAATTACCATGCCTACCTCTTCTCCAGCCTTGTTCATTTTCTCAGCCACTTCCTTTTCCTGAACTTTGATTCTGATTTGTTGCATATACTGAAAAAAGTTTGCCACCAGTTTGGGGGTTTCGGGGGGTCAACTAGATTCTATGTTTAATTCTCAGTCCCATTTCCCTGGCTTCAACTACAATTCCTCTAGATGATAATGCTGGATACTGACCCCGACTATAGGGCCCTTTCCACAAGTGACTGCAAACACTCTCCCAATTCCAATTCCAAGCCAACCTTCATGCTCTCCTACCTCTATACCTTAGGTAGTGCATCCACCAGGCTTCTTCTTGCATTAAAATACCATTCTTTATATCTTGAAATAAAAGACTATCCCTCGAGGATATCTCATTTAGCTTCTGCTATATCTGGAGAATCTAAGAGTACCAAATTATGAATATTTGTCATTTTCACCCCTTCACATCAGAATAAAATCCCATATACAATAAAAAGGAAAAAAATGGTTTTTACTTTTATGTAATTATAAAACACCAGAGAAGAGAAATTTTTGTCTTATTCTATAAAATAATTCAAAGAATTTTAAAGAAATGATTCTGTTGACCAGACCATAACATAGAAAGATATTATGGATATTTATATTTATAAGAATGTGTCTCATTCAATATTTAAAACAAATCTGCACATTATTATTCTGATAATCTAATACTAAAAGCTTCATTTATGATACTATGTGCCATTTAAAGGAACTTTTCAGAATACATGCAAAGTAATTTAGCTTATAAATTAAGAATTGCTTAGCAAAGTTGTTTTTTTCTTTTTTTATCAACAGTTTAAACTGCTGGATCAGCCCTTAAATACAAAGTAAGTTCAATAATATACAATTTCCCCCCAATTTAAAGGGGATTACAGTATTGAAACTGAGAAAAACAAAACCATAAAATAAATCGAATTGTAATATCCTATATCATTGCCTTTTTGAGTTGTTAGTAATATTTCTATCTTAGAAGTTTAGCTAGATAGGCCGGGCGCTGTGGCTCACGCCTGTAATTTCAGCACTTTGGGAGGCTGAGGTGGGCGGATCATGAGATCAGGAGATTGAGATCATCCTGGCTAACACAGTGAAACCCCATCTCTACTAAAAATGCAAAAAAAAAAAAAAAATTAGCCGGATGTGGTGGCGGGCGCCTGTAGTCCCAGCTACCCAGGAGGCTGAGGCAGGAGAATGGTATGAACCCAGGAGGCGGAGCTTGCAGTGATCCAAGATTGCACCACTGCACTCCAGCCTGGGCGACAGAGACTCTGTCTCAAAAAAAAAAAAAAATTTAGCTAGATAATCTATTATATTCTATTGGCAAATAAAATATAAATGATACTGAAACACTTGTCAAGCCTGTTAAAGTTTTGCTTTTCCTGAGTTTTATTATGAAATTAATAGAGTATATATAAATATACATATATACACACACATACACACATATTTATACACATGTATACAATGTATATATGCATATATATCTTCATCTTATGCTTTATATAAGTGCTTACAAATAGTACCTAGATATTGCTCTGTGCCCTCAGTTATATGTTGTGTGTTGCCTAGTATATTATAGTAAAAGTACAAATGGTCTTTGAATAAGAAAATCTGGGTTCAAACCCAATAGGCCGTTTTCTGCCTTTACCTAAGCACAAACTAATATGCTTTCAATACTCATCTGTAAAATGAGGATAGTAACTCCAACCCAGCAAATAGACTACACCCAAATATAACTGCATCTTGTGGAAGTATGCAGTCATCATGAATTGTATATTATTATTTATAGTTCACTAACTACAATGTAAAACATCTCTGGAAGATAAAATATTCTTCTGTGTGTTCACACTATATTTATCCTTAAGTTTTTTTCAAGATTATGATTCAGATCATGTTATACCAAGCAAATTCTAGCATTCAGATCCTTAATATGACACTAAAAAACAGCTGGAAGTTACCATATAATATCAACAATTACCATTTGTGAAAACCATAGCACAATTCTAATATTTAAAAATCATTATCAGAACTATCATACAACTTTAGACATTTCAATAATGTACTGTTTCTTCATTGCTGTGATAGATTATTAATTGTAAAAAAAAAAGGTGAATAAGTATTTTTGCTTACCTTCTATTCAACATAAGAATAACATACTCTAATTCACTGAGCATACAAATTAGTACAGCTCTTTTTGAGGACAATTTGCCTGTATAAAAAAAGTAATTATTTATTAATGACCTCCCCAATTTCAAATTAATCTACTGATATGTTTATAGACAAGGCACCCCACAAGAAATGATAACATATAATTTACCATCAGTAGAGGACTTGTTTTAAGAAGTCTTAAGATATTTGTGACTTGAGTGTTAAATTAAGTAAGCAGGAAGCCATCAACCTGAGGCTGTCTTCTTACACCGAGTTCCTACGTAATGAACTACAACCTTACTTAGTATATACATAAACGAACTAAATCTTGATTTAGTATTATAACAGTTTCAACCAATCACAGATAGCCAACTCATCATGGCTGTTAAGGTGGGTGTGATAGGGCATATGCCAGTTGTAGTCAATCAGATCATTTTTCTATATAGCTTCAACTCTGCTTAATTTATCTAAAGTTTTTCTTCTAACATGAGAAAAGCAAAATACATAATAGCATCTATGGATGTGATGCTTTTTGGTAAACAAAAAAAATCATGACGTGTGTGCTTGTAAGTTCATACTTTTATTTGCATATGTATTTTGAAATATAACAGGAAAATATTCATAGTAGTTACCTACGGAGAGAGGGACTGGAGAGGCGAGCAAGAAAAGTTATCTCTTTGCTTTTTGTCTGTACATGTGGTTTGAATTCTTAAAACTGTAAATTTTATATTTTAATGGTGAAGAAAATATATGAACATTATGATCATTTATTTCCTTCATGCATTCTGTGTTAAACGTCTCATAAATAATGCAACTGTTGAATTCACCAACTCTTATTTATTCTGCGTTTGTGGTATAAAATGTCATTTCATGGGAGCAGAAACCAGTCCATTTACCTTTGGGTGCTTCTGTTTAAATAGGTGGGAAGAAAACCTTATTGAATATTTTCAATCTATAACACTAATTATGCAATATTTTCAAAACATATTTTGGATAAAAATAAAATTACCTAAAACTTTTATTGGATAAGGCCTGAATTATGTAAGAATCATAAATTTAGGTGTGCCAATGAGAGTCTAAATTGACAGCCTTGTTCTGAAAAAAAAAATTGCTCTAAATCATTTTTGGAAACCATAGATGATAGATGATAATGCTGTTGAGTCTGGTTCTGTGAACACTTCATCTTGTGAAAGTTCTGAGCAGTAACTGGTAATTAGTATTAGAGGCTTTATCATTCTTCCTAAGCAAATTATCAGAAAGAATGCTATATTTTCTGAATGAAATCACCAATTAATCATGCCACTGAGCTTAACTGTACCACTAGTGAAGACATACAAATATGGGGGGAATGTTTCTTTTTAAAAGACTGTTGAAGACCAAAATCCAGAATTACATGAGCTGAGCATACATTGTGAAAGCACGAAGTCCTAAAACGGCATATCACAAATTTCTGTTTCAAAAGGAAAGGTGGGAAGGGTATCTATACTTGAATATCCTAAAAAGCTCAAACATTATCAAAGTAATTACAGAAAACTGAGTCATTTACTTAGGGCAATTCAACATTTTTAAATAAATTAGGAATTATTAACTACCACATGCTTGTTGCCACACAGAATAATCAACTAAAATTCAATAATCTTTGTTGAAGTAGCTTGTACTCATTTTGCATTAATATGCAATTAAACATAAACATTGATGTTACATGATCTTATATGATTTTTTGTGTACCAGATCATGTACTCTTACTTAGTATGTCCATGTGTGATATGTGTAAAGCAGTTTTTCTTGATGCAAACATGCATCGCTTTTTACTAGATGACAGTTTTTAGAGAAAAGGCATGGAGTTTTAGAATTAAAACCTACTCAGTGTTCTTTGCAATCTGCTGTGGGTATCCAAGAAGGGCCAGACCCTTCTTATGTTTTCAGGAGAGAAAACAATTAATTAGCAAGTTCCAATATGTTTCCAAAACTAAAGCTAGGATAGGGTGGATGACCTGGTACCAAGATACTCCTGAGGGCCCGACGGCTTCCTTTTATATGCTGATGGGTTTCATTATGATTCTTACAGAAAGAAGCCAGACATTTTTAGGCTAGACTGCATATGGTAGGTTAAACCAATAATCCTCTTTTGTATTTCCCATAAATCATTTTCAAAGTTAAAATTGTATTTGCAGTCTATATACTGAATGTCACTGTATGTGTCACTATATTAATGTCGGCTAAATAACTATTCTCTTGGATTAGTATTTATAAAGTAGCAATATGTCTTTTAGTTTTCTTAGATATTTAGAAAGCACAGGCTTACCAGATTTCTAGTGATCTAATCATGAGCACAACATAAGGAATCATTGCACATGCATATATAGAGGATTATACCACTTTGGAAATATTAGATAATATATATTTGGTTCATTATAAATCTTGTAGGATTCTGTATTACCTAATAAATAATGGAATTTTCCACATTTGTTTTCAGTATTAGCTTATTCCAAAGGGATCCTTTAACTTTTAAACATATAAGATAAACTTTTAAATGGTTTGATTACAAACTCTAAATATATTGACAGTGATTTGTGAATATCTTCTCTCTTTTAAATGCAACATACCAAGAACTCAATAAAGCCATAGAGGGTCTTCACTTGCAGGTTCTGCTGATGACTTGAATATAATAAAGAACATGTAATAATGATACAGTGAAAGAGTTAACCCAGATTTGTTTCTTCTGTACATTTGATTTTGAAAAGGCAATTAACTTCTCTTATCTATAAAATATCCTTAAAGAATCTTATGATTCCTCTTAATCATACCATTTAAATTTGTCTGTTTTAAAGAAAAATACAAATTTAGGGCATGACATTGCAAACAGCCTAAGCAAACTTGTCTCCATTTAATCTGTTCTCATTAGTGGCAAATAAATAAGAAACCCCAGTGTCTATCAGATGTCAGGATTATAGCTCTAAAATATAAACTTGGTATTTTTAGGTAAAGCATGATGAATAGCAGAACTAAAATATCTAAAGGGTGAAACCAGTAAGGCAAGAATCATCAAGAAGTAACCAATAGGTAACAGATAGAGAAAACATAAAGCAGAGTTCCTTTGCAGATAAAATTCTTCATTCATTAATCAAAGTTTATCAAATGCTGTTAAATGACAGACAATGTGCTATGTTTTGTAGATGGTACGTACAGACTAGTGAGACAAAAACACTAAAACGGTAAATGACTAAAAATAGTTTTAGGTGTCTACTCAAAAAGTTTATAACTATAAGAACATGCAATAGAGTACTACAGGCAATTTGGACTATAACATTGAACGCAGAAACTTGTTTGAGAACAAGTACAAAGTGATTCTGCTTTCTCCTGCAGAATGAGGATGCACAATTGCTGGTGCTAGGTTTGACTTAAGAACCAGATAAAGGGAAGTACAGAGATTATTATGTTAAGTTCTTATGGAATGATGATACAAGCAAAAGTACAAGAGAACAGTGTTCATGCAAGAATTGATTATCATTCTTAAGTCTGAAGGACCCTAAATAAATAGAGAGGGCAATTAGCAGCCAAGTGTCCTTGGAGGCAAAAAGAAAGAAGGAAAGAAAAAAATAAATCTTGCCAAATATTCACGGTAAATTACCCTAATTTGTGTAGCTACTTCATTCCTAGGAAGTTTTGAATCCTTAGCTAAATAAACCAGAAAAATGCAGTTTTCCCCCGCTTATCTGAAATCCAATGGAGTAAATGACTGAAAAGAGATTAGGCTGTAGTGCTAAGCAGAGGTCAATAATGATTACCCTATACTTTTTTATGTAATTTGAGTTTTATCTGGAGAGAAATGAAGAACATTTGAATAGCTTTAATGAGAAAAGTATCATGATATCATCTAAAATTTATGTGAGCAAGGCTGAAGTGGGAAGAAGTGATTGGAACACAAGATTAGAAATGATTAAGCAATGAAAAATGGTGGCCATGAGCCTCATAATTGGTAGTGGTTACAGGGTAAGAGAAAAGGTGGAGAATCAAAAAGATATTTAATTGGTTGACTAGAATGACTTAATGACTGGCTAACAGAGAGGAAAACACGTAAGGTTTAGTCTGGGCAAATGGTTAATGTTGGTGAGTTTAAGAAATCTGGAAGACCTTAGCAGGTAGAAGGCCATGAGACATATTTATTTTGGTGCACTGAAGTGGCTATGTGAGTGGTTATGTTCAAACTTCAATTAAAAATATAGCTAAAAAAAGAAAATTATTAAAGAATAATTGAATGATTACACTGGAGAAAATAACTGGGAGATCATGGGCACTGAATGGTAACTGCAATCATAAAAATGGATGAAGTAGTCCAGATGGAGCATGGACCGTTGACAAGAAAAACCAGAACAGAACCCCACAGAACAAAAGTGATTGTGGAATGTGAAGAAAACAGGAACTGACAAAGAAAACAGGAACGCCACAGAGGTGGGGGTACGAATCAGGAGAATGATGCCACCTGTTAACAAAAGATATTGTTTCTAAAAATAATGATGTAAAAGAATATTATTAATATTATTTTAATATCTTATTAGTGGGTATTATATTTCATTATTCTTATATTATTATTGTATTATTCATATTATTATTGTATTCTATAATACTCTTATATTATTATCATGTGTATTGGGATGGCTAAAATAAAAGTATTGGTGAGACTATGGAAGCATATTTAATGTAGTAGGCACTATACTAGAATCAGTTAAAACGCAATAGAAGGAAGTGGAGAAAGCCATTGTAGGAACCTCCTTCGAGAATTATTTGTTTAATTTTGGGTGTGTTCTACTGATAAGTCTTCAATTAATTAATCTTTTCTTTGTCTACATCTAATCTGCTGTTTATCCCAGTCTGTATATTTTTCACCGGACACGTTTTGGTTTTTATATCTGGGACTTCAACTTGGGCCTTTTTAAAACATATTTTGTGCCTCTGCTTAACACTTTGAACATATATAGTTGTTACAATAATTATTTTAATATATTTATCTTCCAATTCTGTTTCAGCACTGGGTATTAATTATGTAATTGCCACACTACCCTGAATGCACCCAATGTATTATCTCATTATGGGTCATATGTTCCTACCTCTTTGCACGCCTATCTTGAATTGTATGCCAGACATTGTATATTTTATCTCATTCAGCACTGGATATTTTTCTCTCATAATAAATACACTTGGGCTTTGTTCTGGGACATAGTTTAGTTACTCGGAAACAGTTTGATACTTTCAGGTCCTGATATTAAAATTTGCTAGGTAGGATCCATGCAGTGCTCATCAATAAGTGCCCACTGCTGAAGCAAGAGTGTTCTGTGTATTCTACCCCAAACCACCTGAATCTTAAGGTTTCCAGTGTGGTTGATGTGAACAGCCACTATCCTCAGCCCTGTGTTAGCTCCAGACACTACTATCTCTAATCTTTTGGGTGGCTTGTTTCAAGCTTTAGGTAGTTTTCTCAGGTATTCACACTGATCGGTACTCAACTGGATCCTTGACATCTCTAGAGCTTTCTCTCCGTATGGCCTTCTTCTGCAGCACTCTGTCCTAGGACATCTATGCATCATGGTCTCTTCAGGCCGTCAATTCAGGGAGCCAGTTCAGCTTTGCCTGGGATACTCCTCCCTGCACCACTGTCTACAAACTCTTTAGGCAGTAACCTATTTCAGGCAGGAAGGTAAATACAGTCCCTATTACACTATTTTAGCCAGGATGGCTTTCACATCAGCATGTATTTAAATATTCCTCTACCCCCCTGTAATTCTTTAAATTATAAGATTTGGGGACTTGCTTAAATCTAAATTCAATTATTTTTGGGGGGAAAACATTTTATAGGACATAGCGTGTTTTGACAATGCATATGAGCTTAGTAGACACAGAATGTTGATCTTATTTCTAGCTGTCTTCTGGGGCTCATTTTATAATAAAACCATTCATAGTTAACATTGATGCACAGGTATCTTTGATTCAAAAAATATCCCAGATATAAGGTCAAGTTTTCAGTTTCTTACCAAAACGGAAACTATCTTTATTTTATTGGACACCATGGGAGGTAATGATAACCGAGGTTGTTAAATTTTTAACAGAACAGAAAAATACTAATTTTCAATGGCTTCTAGGACTTATTTTTTCAGCATATTTTATTTCTCACTTACACAAATAACAGAAAACCCACCAGACAATGTCAAAAATATAATCAAAATTATATTGTGATTATCATTCATCCGGTTGAAATTACTGTTTGTCTCTAATGAAGCATTCACTATTTTACCATAGAAACATCCTTACTATGCCACTACCAAGTTTAGAGAATTTGGTCACACCCATTAATGGTCAAGACCACCTTCATTATGGCTGTGAAAGAGTCGTGGTTTTGTGGGGATTTTTTACTCTATGAGACAAGGGTAAATAGATATTAGTTTACCCAGCTTGACTCCCACAGGTCTAACCACTTACTAATTGATAAGTATAATGCATTTTTATGGACATAAAATATATAGTATAGAGTTTCATATATATTTCCAAATTCAGTGAATTTTGTAATAATCTATGACATATATGTTCATGTCTTTACGATGTATTCATTTATATGACCAAACTTGGGTTACAAATCACATTCGGTTTTCCTTAATTCAGGGAACTTAATATCCTTTTGGTCAAATAAACCACAGGTCCTTCTGGATTTTTCTCATAGTACATTATACACACACAATGCACAAATAAAACTTTCAAATTCCTTTTGCTCATTTTAGAAAGAGAATTGGAGCATAAGACGTTTTTCTGGCCAGGAAATTTTATAAATTCTTCTGAGTATGGCAAGGAGTATCAATGTTTCCATTGTTGCTTTAAAGCATTCATAGTTATGTCCATTAATAAAATTGTCCTCACAGGTTGCTAAACAGTATGAATCCAAAGGAAATGTATGTAACACTGAAAATTAAACTGTTTGAGAAAGCCATGTTCCTATATATATTGTGCCTATTTAGTCTTAACTCCAGCATTACTTTTTTTCAATTGGGTCAAACTTAATTACATCAGCAGCCTTGTGTGATCAATACAACAATATTTTTGTCCTTTTCCTTAGGTTTCAACAAATTTAGTAAGCCTTGAAGGTTGCTGAGTTTGCCAACTGCAGTAAATGCAAAGGGTATATGTTATACTAAATCCAAAATATTTTGAGAATCACAAGTAATATAAAGTGTCTATCATTTTCCCCCAGTAGAAGCTTGTTTTTAATAAAGAAGAATTTTGAAGTGGCTCTGCCTTTATTCTGATTGTGTATAAATGTTTTATGTATTATGTGTTGATCTGAAGCAAAGTGCACACTGTACATCAGCCACATTCATCTCTTTGTATGTGAACAAAGATGAGCAAACAAGTGGGTAATTGCAATTGAAAATAAAATATAGGAAAGGTCAGGATCCAAGAGAAAAAACAGAAACAAAAACAACCAACCAACAAACAAAAAGCTGAAACCTGGCAATGATCTGAAGTATGATTTAATAATTTCAGACTGAATGGGATTATTGCAATTTTCTAGAACAATATGAATAAAGCAATCATATTTTAACTCCATATGCTAGAATGACTAGAATTATACTGATAAGAAATCTACCATAATGTATAACATCCTGTAGATATTTTATTCCATGATGATATGTATTCTAGCCTACGAGGCATAACAAAAAATGGAAGGCCGAGCACAGTGGCTTATGTTTGTAATCCTGGCATTTTGAAGGCTGAGGAAAGAAGTTCACTTGAGCCCAGCAGTTCAAGACCAATGTGGGCAGCAAAGCAAAACCTTGTCTCTATTAAAAAAAATAATAAAAATAAATTAGCCAGGTGCAGTGGTATGTACCTGTAATCTAAGAGATTACAGAGAAAGGTAGAGAGTGGTAGGATCACTTGAGTCCAGTAGGTGCAGGCTGCAGTGAGCCATGATCACGCCACTGCACAATGTATGTGACACTGAAGGATAAACTGTTGGAGAAAGCCATGCTACTAAATGTATTGTACTTACTTAGTCTTAACTTCAGCATTACATTTTTCAACTGCGTCAAACTCAATCGCATCAGCAGCCTTGTATGATCAGTATAACAATATATTTGTCCTTTTCCCTGGGCTTCAACGAATGTAATAATTTAAATTATTTAATTAATTATTAAATGAGATAGGGTGACAGAATTCTGTCACCCGGGTAACAGAATGAGACTCTTGAAAGAAAGAAAGAAAGAAAGAAAGAAAGAGAGAGAGAGAGAGAGAGAGAGAGAGAGAGAGAAAGAAAGAAAGAAAGAAAGAAAGAAAGAAAGAAAGAAAGAAAGAAAGAAAGAAGAAAAGAAAAGGAGTACTGACACATAAACAGAAGACTCTCCCTACCGGGAGTCGGATCAACCAATGTTGTTTTGTTTAATCATCACTGTTGCAATATAGTATACACATCACTAAGTGTACTAGGGACATAACTCAAAATTTCCCAGAAGAAATACATAGAAAAGTGTAAGAGCCATTGTTTTCCTGTGTGTGTGTGCACAAATATCTTTTCATCTCATTCAAAAATCTATGATATAGATGTTGAGATTCTCATACTACCCTCTCCTTTATCAACTCATTTCTAATGGAGGGAGCACTTCCTTTAAAGTCTTTAAGAACAGTACAAGGAGTGAGCCTTCAGTCAATAGCTTCAATTAGGAGACTCTCTTTATAGCTTTATAAGTAATTACAAAGCAAGTATGCATTTACAAACATACACCAGAACAATGATGCTGAGAAACATCATAAAGATGAATTGAGATTGTGCAATACTGTTATGACTAAGCATTTTTTTTCCTCCAAGGAGTTGTTTACATTTATATTGTCGTTTTGTAGTTTAATAAAAATGTAAATGCCACTGTGAGTGAGAACAATAAGGAAAACAATGAAAGAAAAAAAAGAAGGTAGGTTCCCCAGAGCACCTGAGCAACAGATGGCAAGGAAGATGGCCTGGGTCCACCGAGGAGGTTTTAGCACTCACATTGCTTTGCATGGGTGTTTGAAAGTGGAAATCACCACCTCTATTCCAGAGGCAACTGAATAAAGGTGTATTCTTAGTTCAAACACTGTAAAAATGGCCTAAAACAGTAAATGGGAGTAAATATATATATATATATGTATATATATATATGTGTGTGTATATATATACATATGTATATATATGTATGTGTGTGTATATATACATATGTATATATATGTATGTGTATATATATACTTATGTATATGTATGTGTATATATATACTTATGTATATATATATACTTATGTGTATATATATACTTATGTATATATATACTTGTGTATATATATATACTTATGTGTATATATACATATATATACTTATGTGTGTATATATATACATATATATACTTATGTGTGTATATATATACATATATATACTTATGTGTGTATATATATACATATATATACTTATGTGTGTATATATATACATATATATACTTATGTGTGTATATATATACATATATATACTTATGTGTATATATATATATATACATATATATGCAACAGTATATTGGGAGAAGTAACAATGATAAAAATTTCCTTTAGCTCCAAGGTAGTCATATTGTACTTAAGCATTTTATTTCATTTTAACCCTACTTGTGCCCATCCTTGATATTTTCACAATTTACAAGTTGGTAATAAGGGTAATGTGGTGATGCTTAAATTGAAAAAAAAAAAAAAAGAAACAAAACAAATAAACAACAACAAAAAAACAGTGCTTGTAAGAAGAGGGATACCTTGAAAGGTCTGTTCCTTTAAACTAGTGCCGGGTAAATGCAAACCCTGTTGTGGATCTGACTACTAGATGGCAAACTGACTTTTAAACTCATCTTGGAAACACAGATGTAAAGCTGGTGTATGAGTATTCTTCCGAACCAACAGGGTGTGTTTGCACACACACAGAGACTGATTTTAGGAAATTGACTCACAGGATCATGAGGGCTGGCAGTCTGAAATCTGCAGGGTAGGCTAACAGGCTGGAGACCCACAGAAGTGTTGAGTGGCATTCTTGAGTCCAAAACAGTATGGAGGCAGTATTTCTTTAGGTTGGAACTGGTTTTGAATAGGTTCCTTTATTGTGGAACCTGTTTAATAATTTAGAGGAGTTCCCAGGACTATTGCGTAAATTGCATTGGGTGGTACATGCACAGGTGTATTGTACTGGAGATTAGCCAGAGAGAGTACTGGTGTGTACTGCAGTGGTTCTCAGACCTGGCTGCAACTAGGACCAATGGCAGAGCTTTTAAAATGTACCAATGCCAGCCCCTTTTCATCAGTCTTATTTAATTTGAAAGCTTCCCTTGTGATTCTGATGTGCACCCAGAGATAAAAACCACTTTTATGGGAAGTAGAGGTGTCTAGAAATAATTAGGAGAAGTATATCATCTCTCATATGTGAAGATATAAACTTGAGCATTGCTCAAGTTCACAGATTTACTATATAGTATCACATTGTCTTGAGTATTTGCCCGGAGCTACCAGAAACATTCCTAGATGTAGGTGGTACATCAACAAAACATAATTCTTTCTCTGACATTGATTTTTTACCTAGTATAGAGAACAGTTTGTCAAAGGATCTTTTAAGTGAAAGTAAAATTAATACGATGTAAAATCCATGCTATTCAATGGTATTTCATATTTAAAATAATGTAATACAAGAAAATTCTAACATCTACAAATCACTTACCTTATATTTTCTGAGGGGAAAAAGCTTGTCACTGCTTTTACGATATCAGTGTCACTGAATGAACTTCAGTGTATACATTTATTACATGCCTACTGTGAGCTCTGCCTTTCCTTAGACAGTGGGGGTATAATGATTACCTCTAGAATACCTGCCCTCTGGAGCTCATCATTAATGGGGAGCCAGCCAATATGAAAATATGCACAGAGATTACTATTTATATCATTTATTTCCTAATTCGGTGAACTACAAACATGGATGAAGTGATGAAAATCAACCTGAAAAATATGTCACATATCAAAACTGAAAATCAAAGTATACTAGAGACAGCTTAATTAACATAAATAAAACCTATCAATAATCTATCAGATATCTACTTTGGCCTAACTTTTATGTTAAAATTCATAGATCATATAGAGATAATTCATTTTATTTAAGGAGTTTAATATCTAATTGGAGGTAGCAGAAATATTATGTGATGATCCCCAATAAATAAATAATAATAATGGTTACATTTGTTAATCAATTACTATGTATTAAACACTTTCAGTGCCTACATCCGCTGACTCATTTAATTTTTATAAAAACATATGAAGTGGTAACTACTATTTTGCCGATGAGGAAATGTGTAAAATTTGTAAGGGAATTGCTCAAGTTATACAGCTAATCCCTGGTCAAATTAGAATAAAAATAGAAGATAAGAAAAATTGGAATGGAGAAGAAGGACTCAAGAGAAATGTCTGGCATCGAAACGCTGACTTGAAAATCACTCACATAGAGATGACCATGGAAGATACAGGAAGGAACTGAAATCACCTAGGAAAGAATATAACGGGGAAAAAACAAAACAGTTCCCATTCTCCCCAGACCCTTTTTCCACTCTTATTCTCCCTACTTCTTTCTAGCGTCTCCCACTATGGGCAATCTTTGTCAAGTGTATTACCCAAAACACAGCACACCTATTTATATCTGCCAAGAGAGAAAATAGTCTTTTTTCAGAGATGTGCTCTTTTTCCCTTTCTTGTCCATACTGAATGCTCCCTGATCTATCCACTGGGAGCCTTTCAGGCTGCTCTATCTACTGGCTCTTAGGACATTTCTCACATCACCCTTGTTTTGCTCAAGTTTAGTTATTTATAGGCGTATCTGTCATTCTCAGGGATTGAGTACACCCTCAAGGAGAGTTCCTCAATTATAGGTATTAATTTATGAGCTGCTCAATAAAAGAATGAATCTCCAGCTAGGGCAATGCCCCAGTTTAAAACAAACAAAAATCCAAGCAAATAAAATGAAATCAAAAACCAAAACAGGAAAAGAAAAAAGGCAGGCTGAGGCTAGTTCAGCAAGACTGTCTTCCTGGCAGCAAGATTGGAGCAGAGACAGAGTTGCTGTACACACTCACTCCCATGAGAGGAAAAGGAAACAGGAGGAAAAGAAAAGGCTGATCTTGGCCTGCCTTTTTTTTTTTTTTTTTTTTTTTTAACTAGGGCATTGCCCTGGCTGGAGATTTATTCTTTTAATGATTAATTTGAGATCAAAATATCTACAAAATGAATATTTTATAAACCTTCACTCTCTACAGGTTTAATTATATATTTTAATGTCATGGGATGGATGTTAGCCATATTTTATCACTGTTAGTTAAATCATATTTAAATTCCAGTAAGAGAATGGCAGAAATAAGCAGGATATTTTAAACTCCAATTGTCTCTCAGATATGAACAAAGCTATCAGAAAAAGAGCAACAAGTTTGACTAAGAATTAAAAGTGAGGCTGGGCGTGGTGGTTCACGCCTGTAATCCCAGCACATGGGGAAGTCAAGGCAGGCGGATCACGAGGTCAGGAGATCGAGACCATCCTGGCTAACACGGTGAAACCCCGTCTCTACTAAAAATACAAAAAAAAAAAGCCGGAAGTGGAGGCGGGCTTCTGTAGTCCCAGCTACTCCCGGAGGCTGAGGCAGGAGAATTGCTTGAACCTGGGAGGTGGAGTTTACAGTAAGCCGAGATCGCGCCACTGCACTCCAGCCTGGGCGATAGAGCCAGACTCCGTCTCAAAAAAAAAAGAATTAAATCTGAGTGCGTCTGCCAGGACTTCCTTCCATCCACCCGATGGTCGTTTCTTAACTGAGAGAATCATATCCTCAAAGAATAAATGTGGATATTTGTGAATTGTCAGAAATCTGTTAGTAAACAAGCAGTTTCTCAAGAGCAGGGGGGAAAAGTTAGTGACAGAAATATGTTCAAACAGCTTTATTCCTAGGAATGTGCTTCCTCAGAGAACACTAAAATCATTCCTAGAAAGTTGCCCAACTTTTACAACTCAGGTAAGTCTGCCTAGTGACTTTTCGTTTTCGTTGTTGTTAGGACATTAGATCACAAGAAGGAAAGTAGAAAATGGAATTTAGAACACTTTGATTTCTTTTCAATCATAGTTTAAGCTAGGATTGGAATTTTGAGCTGAAAGCTAATTCCTGAATAGCATTAAATTTCCTACCTCCTTGCAGGGAAAGGCCACAATATTCTTAAATTTTAACTTGTGGGCGAAAAATTGAAAAGCTAAAATGGGTTTTGAGGTCTGTTTCCTGCTGTGAAACATAGATTATAGAACTTACTTTGATTCTAAAATAGAAATACATTTTTTTATCTACCATAATGTAATTAAAGCAAATGTTTATCTGAACAGTCTAAATAAAGCATTTTGGGTTATTGTTAACTGTTATCCTCTGCTACAGATTTTGTCTAAGGTTTAGTCTTTAGTGATAACATAATAAAACACCTGCTTTAAAAAATATTTGAATTTCAGTTGAGATTTATAGGTGGTATTCAAGCCAATAAATGTACTAACAAAGTAACAGGGGTTTTTACTTGCTCAAATTTAAGAAAAACATTCTACCCTGAACTATATCTCCGGCTTTAAAGCAAGAGAAGAATCATAATACTTATCTCTTATTTTCACACACTGTCACCTAATTAATTCTTGAAAAGCTTGGGGAATTGTGCTTTGATCCTGTTTTAAGTTATCAAAATTAGCTTTATGTTCATCAACTATGGGCTGTTAAAACATCAACTGTCATAGTGAAAAAAAGTGTTTTTTTTTTAAAGAAGCATCTGATAAATTGGAATCAAATTAACGTTTTAAGCTGTCATTTTAGGAAACAAAAAATCAAGAAACAATGAAACAGAAAAAATATTAGGTGGAGCTACAGATCTACAAGTATTGAAATCCAAGGACAGAAGAAGAGTGTCTTATGGATGATACAATAGAGAAAAGGAAACAAAATACAGAGGCAACAGGTAGCTTGAAAGAAACTAACACCTGTATTGAAAATTTACATTTCCCTGGTTTTGCCATATTTAGGTATTAAAATATATTATAGCTTTTTGTGCGTTAACTTGCAACAATTTGCTTTATGATTATTTTCTATATTTTTAAGCAAATTGTTGAAAAATATTTATGTATGTATATATGTATGCATATATCTGATCTGAGCAATAACTAATAATTTTTATAGAAATACATTTCTAATTTTTTCTAAACATTGCTGTTTCCCTTGCCAGTATGTTAGAATTGTTTTCATTACAATCTGTAAGGATATGCTTCATTGTTTATATTGCTATTGAATATTATTGAATATTGCTCAATTTTATATAATTATTTTCCATTAAGGAAATTTAACTTGTGTTCTATTTTTCCCCTTAAAATTAATGCTGTGAATGTTATCATCCCTATAAAGTTAAATATTTTCAAGATTTCCACTTCTACTTAAGGGGTTTTCATTTAATTATTTAATTTTCAAGAATAGTATGCATATATTTTACATCTCAGCTGTTTATTATATTGCCACAACCATTATCTCCCAAATTGTTAATTTTCATTTTCTCAAAATTTTAATAATGTTATTTATGGTTTTTAGTATTTGTGCCATACTTAGAAAAGCCAATATATAAAATTAAATATTAAATTTAATATTCTAATTATTACATTAAAGCAGTATGTATTCATCTTTCCTCCTGGTGTTTCATGGATTTGTTTTTTCCACTTTTTAAAAATATTGTAATTGCTTTTTTACCTAGAAAATATTATGGCTTAAAACATCAGATATGAATCCAATTTTTTCTCTTTTCTCTAAATAGTTAAGTATTTGGTAGGTGCAGTGTCTCATGCCTGTAATCCCAGAACTTTGGGAGGCTGAGGCAAGCAGATCTCTTAAGGTCAGGAGTTCGAGACCAGCCTGGCCAACATGGTGAAACACTGTCCCTACTAAAAATACAAAAATTAGCCAGGTGAGGTGGTTTGGCCTATTGTGTCAGCTACTCGGAGGCTGAGGCAGAATCTCGTGAACCCAGGAGGCAGAGATTGCTATGAGTCGAGATGGTGCCACTGCACTCCAGCCTGGGTGACAGAGTGAGAATCCCTCTCAAAAAAGAAAAAAAAAGAGGTCAAGTATTTGTCCCTACCCATTTATTAAATAGTTCATTATTAGCTTGATAAATGAACAGAAATCCATATATTCTTAAATTCTTCATTCTATTTATTTTAAGTAATTTATTATCATTATAGTTTGATTAGTATACTTTGATAAGTTTTTTTTAAATTGCCTTTAATTTTTAGAGAGGTGTTAAGTTCATAGCAAATCCATGCAGAAGGCTTTTATGCATAGCCTCTTTTACTGTCAACATCTCTTTGTTGAGTGGTGCATTTGTTATCATTGATAAACCTACAGTGACACGTCAAATGCACCCAACGTGCACGGTTTACATTAGAGTTGACTCTTGCTGTTGTACATTTTATGGGTTTGGACAAATGTATAACAACATGCATTCACAATCAGACTATCATACAAAGTTGTTTTCACTGTCCTAAAAACCCTCTGTGCTGCACCAGCTCATCCCTCACTGTTCCCTAAACTCTGATTTTTTTTTTTACTATTTCCATAGATTTGCCTTTTCCAGAATGTCATATGGAAGTTGGAATCTTAGAATATGTAGCTTTCCAAATAGGCTTCTTTCACTTTGTAATATGTATTTAAGTTTCCTCCATGTCCTTTTATGTCTTGGTGGCTAATTTGTTTTTAATGCTGAATAATATTCTGTTATATGGATATACCACAGTGTGTTTCTCCATTCACCTACTAAACGATATATTGGTTGTTTCCAAGTTTTGGTAGTTATGAATAATGCTGCTTAAACATCTGTACTGATTTTAGTGTGAATATATGTTTTCAACTCAACAATATGTTTTAATAGCTCATACTGTTACTCTTTTTCCCCTAAAGTTTCTTGACTAAATTTATACATTCACATATACAAAGTTTAATTTTATTTTAATGAGTATAAAAGTTGTGCTCTTTTAGTTTATTAGGGCTTATTAAATAGCCTTTAGTTTGTAGAGAGATTTTTATTAAGAACCAACATTTTCAAGAAGAGAATAATGTAGAATGTGACAAAAATCATATAATTTATGAATAAGTCATATACTGTATAATCACTACATTAACCATGACTGGCTAAGTTTATGCAGGGACAGTTCATGTTCACATTAATTGTTAAAGAGTTTTCATTATATTATTAACTGATTAAAATTTGTAATGTTTTTGATGTTTTTATCTGGAACATCATTGCCCTCCATTACTGCCATGGCCTGATGAAACCACACTCTGGTTAAATCCCTGTTGGCTAGTCTGGTCTCGAACTCCCAACCTAAAGTGATCCACCTGCCTTGGTTGGGTAGTTAGTTTGTGAACACAGGAAAACAGATTTTTTTCCAAATTGAATAACTGAATATTATAGCAGAAGCTATTGATGTTCTAACCAAGGTCTCTTTGTGCACGCCCACCTTGCCATTTACTTGCAACTGTGAGATACAGTTTCCCCAAGTTCACAACTTCTACTTAAATCTTTGCCTCTCCCCTTATATGCAGGACTATTTTTGCTGTAACCTGGGGATCTTGCCCATTTCAAATGAGCCAAACTAAAGTTAGATATGTTTATGCCCTGGGAAAAGTGCAAGGTGACTCACAGCCAATATGGAAGGAGGATGGTGGTTTTATGCCCAGTTTCCCCATCGTCTGGTGAGATATCCTGAAGCAGGCTACAATAGGGTTTCTCAGAGTGTTCTCAGTGCATTTGAATTCCAGATTTTCATAGTGGTAACTTGCTCGTTAGTACAACCTACTGTTTGTCTCCATTCTCTTACCTTCCCTCTCTCTTTGTGCTTTCTGAGATCATCTCTGAAATAAATTAACTATAGCCAAGTAGTTTTTTAATCTCTGCTTTTAAAGGAACCTCATCTAAGGCATGTATCTATTAAATTTGCTTATATCCCACTATGGCCAAGTAGTTTTTTAATCTCTGCTTTTAAAGGAACCTCATCTAAGGCATGTATCTATTAAATTTGCTTATATCCCATTTAAATTAAATATTTTTTTCAGATTTCTCTACAGTGCCAATTATGCTTTCAACTTAATCAGGAACATGTTGAGAATAAGAAATTAAGTTTTTCCATTATGATTATGTTTCTTCACATTTCTCCTAGTTTTTAATTTCAATTTTCATTTTATGTATGTTAATGCTATGCTATTTGGAAGAGAGTTCTTCAGAATCATAGTTTTGAATTAGCTTTTTTTTTTTTTTTTTTGAATGGCTACCAGAATCCTGACTCTAATAATAGGTAGAATCCAACATATACATTTGAAAAGGAGAAAAAACACATGAACTTTTTTTTGTTGTTTGTTTTGAGACGGAGTCTCGCTCTGTCGCCCAGGCTGGAGTGCAGTGGCGCGGTCTGCGCTAACTGCAAGCTCCACCTACCGGGTTCACGCCATTCTCCTGCCTCATCCTCCCTAGTAGCTGTGACTACAGGCGCCCGCCACCACGCCCGGCTAATTTTTTGTGTTTTTAGTAGACACGGGGTTTCACCGTGTTAGCCAGGATGGCCTCCATCTCCTGACCTCGTGATCCACCCGACTCGGCCTCCCAAAGTGCTGGGATTACAGGCGTGAGCCACGAAAACCTTCCTTGAAAATCACCGAGTTTTCTTTATTAAAAGGTAATTTTATTGTTCTGTGATGGATAAAATTATCTTGAAAAATACTCAATGTCAGATGTACTTTTATGGGATTTTGCTTTTATACATGTACCCTGCTAATAATTTTGCAAAAACATGATCTTACAACATTACAGTGGAATGTCCTAATTCAGATGAATAGAATATAAATAGTGAAACACAAATTTGAAAAGTCCTGAGTTATACAAATGGAAAACAAACTTAACAGTTGCGGACTGTTTACTTTCTCTAATATTAACGTTGTGGCAGAATAAACTCTGTGTTAATTCAGGTTTGTGGAATTGTTGCAATGCATTGTTTTCTGACCATATAAGAAAGTGTAATTTTGACCTACTACAGCTATAGCTTTCTTTTTTATGCATTCTCTTGAAGAATAAATGCAAAAGCTCAAAAGATAACAACATAAATAGGGTATATTAAAAAAAAAAAAAGAAAACCACCTAAATCATTCTTTTTCTTCTTTAACAAAAAGACCACAAGCCAGTGCAATCTCAGCAATAAGAATTTTACCTTGAAGGAAAGGTTGGAGTCATGGAACACTGCTGCTACTTTAAAGTATCTAATGTAATCATTAAAACAACTACATGGAAGAAGTACTTTACAGATTAGAACACCTTGAAACAGACAGTTGTGATATATTTCATAAATTATCGCAACTGAAACAAGTTGCGACAGTATTCACATAGAACAGCTTTTTTCTCTCCTGAGTAAACTGTAATCCTGTAGTGAAAATAACCCCTATTGGTGATGGATCTAAAAATAGGTCTCCCATTATGCAGCAAAATTTTTGATTAATAATTCCATGTCCACTAATCTGCCTCCAATAGCATTAAGGAAAATTTGGTATGCTTTTTCTCTAATAGATTACAAAATTTTCACTTGTGGAACACTTCTAAAAGTCAAACAATAAAGCTAATATTTATTAAGAAGTCACTGCATACTAGACAATTTTTATTTATGCATTACCTTTCTTATTTTTGACAACTATCTTGCATGTTAGATATAATTGTTAAACCTATTTAAGTAATAACCAAAATCAAGGCTTGGGAAAGGTGTTTGTAAACTAAATCACTCTAATGGTCAGCAAGTGGAAAACTAAGATATGTAACCCAGCCTACTTGGCATGCAAGACCATGACACTTCCCACCATATAATAGTATATTCATGTTGGGTTGAAGGTTAAAAAACTGAATATTACCAATTTTCTACATTAACAAAATTCAAGATCAGATGTGTGTGCATTAACTATGAAATTGGGTAAAAATAAGTAAAAACTATAAGAAATATATAGGAAGTATAAGGAGCATCCAGACAGAAGAGAAATAGCTGATATTTCAGGAGGTCAGAGATCTTACTACAGTACATTACACTGAATGGAAGGAGTACTGACACACTGAGCAGAAAGTAGCATCATTTTAATAACAAAAAAACTTCATAAATACAAATTTATATTTTTGAATCACTAAACACTAAAATTAGCTTCAGGGAGAAAAAAAATCTTAGTAATTTTCTGAAGTATGTATATTTGGCAGGACGCCAACTTCTAAAGTTTTTAGATGAGTTTTCCTGAGTCAGCTAATAGGGAGTTTCACAGGTGAGAATCTGTCTCCATCTCTGACTTTGCATACTCCAGCATGGCCTCAGATATTATGTAATTCTCAAAATATAAGTTATTGTATTCCACTTAATTTAAATAATATTTACTTATACCATTTAAAGGAATGTTAAGTATCAAAAGGAAAACAATGAGAAGATATCTCCCTTTCAAATCGGCTGGGAAGAGTTATGCCTGACAATTTGCTGCCTCTCAATTGTAGCTGTTAGGCTCAAGTCAGGATCAGAAGACTTAAGTCCAAATAAGATTGTTGGAACACATATGTTTTTCTTTTTTTGTATAATAATCACATATGTTAGTATTAGCAAATTCTGTAAATTCTGCCTTCAAAATACACTCTCTATCATGAATAAGCCCTGTCGATTCTATCTTCAAAATACTCTCTCCAAACTTCCAAAGAGCTTGCTTACTTGAGTTTTTGGGTGTCTGCTCAAAATATCACTTTTACAAAGGGGTAATTACTGGCCATCTAACTAAAATTAGTACCTTCACAACACTCGTCTTCGCCCATTTTGTGTTGCTATAAAGGAAGGTGCAGGGAGGAATGTGTACAGAGATCACATGGCAAGACAGAAAGCAAGAGAAAGAGGGGAGGGAGGTACCAGGCTCTTTTTAACAATCAAATCTGGGGGAACTAATTGAGTGAAAGCTCACCCGAAGGAAGGGCATTAATCTACTCATGAGGGATCCACTCTGACCCAAACACCTCCCTTTATGCCCCATCTACAACATAGGGGACCAAGTTTCCACACTAGGTTGGGAAAAGACAAACATCCAAACCATAGCAACACTACGTTCTAATCTCTTACCTGCTTTTTATTTCTAACTGTTATTATTTATCAAAACTTGCAACAATATTATAACAGATAAGATGCCCAATTATTAAGGTATCACATTATTTTGAGGATAGTGGAAAACATTTTTAGATGTACCTGTATTGTTAAAAATGTATACGGGTTAAGCATACCTAAACTAAAAACCCAAAATCTGAAACTTTTTGAGTCCTGGTATGGTGCCATAAGTGGAAAATCCTACACCTGACCTTGTAAAATAGGTTGCAGTTAAAACTTTGTTCCATAAACAAATTCTTTACAATATTGTACACAATTACTTTCAGGCTGTGTATAAAAGGTGTAAGTGAAGGATAAATGAATTTCGTGTTTAAACTTGAGTCTCATCACCAAGATATCTCATTATGTATATGCAAATAGGCCAAATTAAAAAATAAAATCAAAATTCAAAACACTTTGGTCCCAAGCCTTTTGGATAAGTGATACACAACCTGTTCTGAAATAATATGGTCCCAAACAATCACAAAGCAGAAGCTTCCTAACTTATCCCTATCCACTTCCCTTCTCTTTGAAAATCATAATTTTAGCCAGCCCTTATTGGAAAACAGAATTAGGCAAACTGGCAATCAACTGCCAGTTGCACTATATCTGAATAACAGTCATCTCAGGTGAATATTTCTGGGTTTTACTTCATTCGACAGTTATGTATTCAATTATTTGTTGGCTTTAATCCCACACTACAATGTAGGCTCCATGAGGACAAGAACTTTGCTTGGTTCACTGCTTAATATCCAGTGCAATAACAGTAGAGGCTCGATAAGTACATGCTAAAACAATTACTGGATTGATTTGATTGCTATGGAATATGCTAGGGTGTGACTTATGTTTCTAAGAGGACTTCAGAGGGCCCCGGGCACTTTCCCTACCCACAAAATGCTTGTAGATTTTAGAAAAGTTGCCTTTGAGAATAGAAAAAGAGGCTTCTCAGTCATGGACAGAGTTTAAAAAAGCATCTGAAGTATGAGACAAAGCAGCAGTCAAATGAGTCATTTCTAGAATAGCATCTCTCATTCCATCATCATGCAGTGAGCTTCCAACACTAGATTCATGTTCTTCTGATAATGTCATTTTTAAATTGACAATGATTGGAAATATTCCAAGAATATTCTCTTTTACTTAGGAAGTTAAAATGGAATGGAAAAAAATGTCCCAAATGTTGCCATGCATATAAAATATAATCTACCCAAAGAAAGAGCAAAGGACTGATATTTGACCACTGCATACTTGGAAACTACAGTTCCAAAAGAAACAATGAAAAAACATATAGAAAAAAATCAGGTAGATTGATATATTATTTGGCTTTGGAAAATTTTAAACATGAAAAAATAATAATCCCACCATACTTGATATGCTTAATGCTTACTTATCATACCACTGTTAAAATCTGTAGGATTTTCCTTCCAAGCACTCTTGCATTCAAAATATAACTAAAGAGCATTGCAATTACATTTACTCAAAGAAATAGATTCTGTAGATTGTCCCTGATGATCTTCTTTCCTCACTTATTGTGCTGCCTCTCCCGTCGTGCCTTTACAGACTAAGAAAAAAATCCAGTTTTATTTCATATTTCTGACCTTCATGATGCTGTTGGCCCCATAATATGATACTTCTTCGACAAATAAAACATGTGAAGTGCCAAGGTTATGTTATATTTTAATACAGTAAAATGTAAGCAATAATACCTTAATTATTTGTGTGTACTAGTATATTACCCACTGTTGGAATAGGAAATCAGACTTAGCTAGTACAGATACCCCTACCTCCTCCCCAACAGATACTAAACATAAGAATATAATCATCATTCATTTTGGGGCATGAATATCTTTTTTTCCTCCTAGATAGGAGAAAAGCATTTGGTTGTAAAAGAGACATGAAGGACAGAAGTTGAGTATGGTATGGCTTGAATGTATGGTATGGCTTCCTTTCAGTGTGACTCCTCAGGCTGGGTTTGAGCAACTGTGGTTAAATAATGAAGGACAGAACTCAAGCATACTATTTGCATATGAGACAGCATAAGAGTAAGGACAAGGATTTGTGAATCAGAAGTCAAAAGACTGTTCAAAAGTGAATTATTAGATTCTGGTCATAAGCAGGACTGCTTCAGTGCCTTAAGGATATAGCCTGGCAAGGATGGAAAATGGTCATTCTTTCTATGCCTGTCCAGAACTCATTGGTAGCTTCTATCTCTGTGGATTATAAATTTTGGGTGCATGGTAGAAACAAAGTGCTTGGCACAAACACTTGTGATTTTGCAAGAGATGCCATCATTTAGTGTTCTTAATGTGGCTTTTTTGATCTCATATGTTAATTAGAATGTAATAGCTATGAGGGTAAGTGATGTGCCTATTGTGTTTACCACTCTAGTCAGGTGCCTAGAACCATGCTCAGGCCAGAATATCTCCTTGATAAATATCAGTAAACAAATGAATGAAGTGCAAGTAGAAAATAGTACTTAAGTGCTCTTCCTGGCCTGACTGGTACTATGTACTAAGGCACTAATTAAGAAACATAAAGTGGCTGAATAGATAAAACACACAAGACCAAACTATATGCTATCTACAAGAAATTTACTTCACCTGTAAGGACACAAATAGACTGAAATTGACAGATGGAAAAAATATTCCATACAAATGGAAACCAAAAAGTAGCAGGGGTAACTATACTTATATCAAATAAAATGGACTTTAAGTATAAAATCTATAAAAAGATGGAAAAGACCACAGGTCAATACAGAAAGAGGAAATAATAAATGTAAAAATATATGTATCCAATATTGGTGCACCTAAATACATGAAGCAAATGTTAATAGACCAAATGGAGAGCTAGAATGCAATGCAGTGATAGTATGAGACTTCAGCATCCCACTGTTCTGCAATGGATTGATCATTCACACAGAAACTCAACAAAGAAATATAGAATTTAAACTGGACTCTAGACTAAATGGACCCAACAGATATTTAAAAAACATTCCATCCAACATCTGCAGGATACGTGAAAATTAACCAGCATAACTTGAAATACTGATGGGTCAATCAATAAACTTAAAAATAAATTTAAAAATTCCTGAGATGAATGAAAATGGAAACACAGTATACCAAAACCTATAATGAAACAGAGTATAAGCAGTTCTAAAAAAAGAAGTTTATAGTAATAAACATCTACATGAAAGAAGTAGAAAGATTTCAACTAAAGGAGCTAATGTTGTACCTCAAGAACCTAGAAAAACAACAACAAACCAAACACAAAATTAGGAGAAGGAAATAAATAATAAAGATTAGAGAAGAAAAAAACTAAATGGATAAGAAAAATATAAAAAAAACAATGAGATAAAGAGTTGGGCTTTTAAGAGCTAAAAAGTTGACAAATCTTTAACAACATTAAGAAAAAAGAGACAAGACTCAAATAAACTCAGGCATGAAAAAGGAGATGTTACAACTGATATCACAGAAATTAAAAAGATCATTAAATAATATTATTAACAACCATACACCAACAAATTGGAAAACCTAGGGGATATAGACAAATTCTTAGACACATGTAATCTACCAAAATTGAATCACAAAGATAAAAAAAAAAAACTTTAACAAACTAATAATGATTAATGAGATTAAATCAGTAACAAAGAGTCTCCCATAAGAGAAAAGTCCAGGATCTGATGAAGATCCTGGACTCAGTTCTACTAAACATTCAAGGAAGAAAAAATACCAATTATTCTAAAACTATTCAAAAATATTAGAGTGGAAAGAATTCTTCCAAACCCATTATATGAGGTCAGCATTACTCTGCTACCAAAATCAGATAGGGATGCAACATAAAAAGATAACTTCAGACAAATAAACCTGATGAACATGCATGTAAAATTCCTCAACAAAATCCAAGCCAACTAAATCCAAGAGAACATCAAAAAGGTTATTCAGTAATATCAGGTGGGGTTTATCCCAGCGATGCAAAGATGATTCAACATATGCAAATCAATAAACATGATATATTATATCAACAGAGTGAAGGACAAAAACCATATGATTATCTCAATAGAAGAAGAAAAAGCATTTGATAAAAATCAACATCCCTTATGATAACATCTATAACATCCCTTTATAATAAATATTCCCAACTAATTATTTATAGGAGGAACATAACTCAGCACAATAAAGGCTGCACATGACAAACCCACAACTAACATTATACCGAATGAGGAAATGTTAAAAGTTTTACTTCTGAAATCTAGAATAAGCCAGTGATGACTATTTTCACCACTTTTATTCAACATAGTACTAGATGTCATAGCCTGAGCAATTAGGCAAAAGAAATAAGTAAATTGGAAAGAAGAAAGTCAAATTATCCCTCTTTGCAGACAGCATGATCTTTATATGTATAGAATACCCTACAGATTCCACCAAAAAAAGGGTCAAGACTAATAAATGAATTCAGTAAAGTTACAGGATACAAACTCACCATACAATAATTAGTAGCATTTATATATGCCAGTAACAAACTACATGACAAAGAAATCAAGAGATTAATCTCATTTACAATAGCTGCAAAAAACCTGTAAGAATAAATTTAACAGCTTTGTTCTTTTTGCTTAGGATTGCCTTGGTTATTCAGGCTCTTTTTTGGTTCCATATGAATTTTTTAATAGTTTCTTCCAGTCTGTGAAGAATGTCAATGGTAGTTTAATGAGAAAAACATTGAATCTATAAATTGCTTTGGGTAGTATGCCATTGTAATGTTATCGATTTTCCTGTCTATGATCATGGAATGTTTTTTGCTTTTGTTTGTGTCATGTATGATTTATTTTACCAGAGATTTGCAGTTCTACTTGCAGAACTTATCAGCATAAGAAGCTCTGAGGCTGAGATGATGAGGTTTTCTAGACATAGGATCATGTCATCTGCAAACAGGAATAGCTTGAATTCCTCCCTTAATATTTGAATGCCTTTTATTTCTTTCTCTTGCCTGATTGTGCTGGCCAGAACTTTCAACACTTTGTTTAATAGGAGTGATGACAGAGGGCATCTTTTTGTTGAGCCAGTTTTCAAGGGGAATGCTCCCAGCTTTTCCCCATTTAGTACGATGTTGGTGGTGAGTCTATCATATATATTTTTATTATTTTAAGGTTTGTTCTTTCAATACCTAGTTCATTTAGAGTTTTTTAATCATGAAGTGATGTTGAATTTTATCAAAAGCCTTTCCTGCATCTATGAGATAACCATGTGTTTGTTTTCTATAGCTCGGTTTATATGATGAATCACATTTATTGATATGTTTATGTTGAACCAACCTTGCATTCTTGGGATGAAGCCTATTTAATCATGGTGGATAAGCTTTTTCATGTGCTGCTGGAGTCAGTTTGCTAGTGTTTTGCCAAGGATTTTTGCATCAATGTTCATCAAAGATATTGGCCTGAAGTTTTCTTTTTGTTATCTTTGTATTTCTGTCAGGATTTGGTATAAGGAGGATGCTGGCCTAATGTAATGAGTTAGGGAGGAATCTCTCCTTTTCAATTTTTTGGAATAGCATCAGTAGGTATGGTACAGGATCTTCTTAGTACACCTGGTAGAATTCAGCTGTGAATCCATCTGGTCCTGGGCTTTTTTAGGTTGATAGGCTATTTATTACTCCCTCAATTTCAGAACTCATTATTGGTCTGATCAGGTATTTGACTTCTTCCTGGTTCAGTCTTAGGAGTGTGTATGTGTCCAGAAATTTATCTATTACTTCCAGATTTTCTATTTTATGTGCATAGAAGTGTTCATAATATTCTCTGATGGTTGTTTGTATTTCTATGGGGTCATTGGTAATATCCCCCTTATCATTTCTGATTGTATTTATTTGAATCTTTTCTGTTTTTTACTTTACTATTCTACCTAATAGTCTATTTTATTAATTTCTTTTCAGAAAAACAGCTTCTGGATTCATTGATCTTTTCAATGGTTTTTAGTGTCCCTGTCTCCTTCAGTTCAGCTCTGATTTTGGTTATTTCTTGTCTTTTGCTAGTTTTGGGATTTGTTTACTATTGGTTCTCTAGTTCTTTTAGTTGCGATGTTGGGTTGTTGACTTGATATCTTTCTAACTTTTTGATGTGGTTTTTTAGTGCTATAAATTTCCCTCTTAACAATATCTTAACTGTGTCCCAGAGATTTTGGTATATTGTGTCTTTGTTCTCATTAGTTTCAAAGAAATTCTTGATTTCAGCCTGCATTTCATTATTTACTCAAAAGTCATTCTAGAGCAGGTTATTCAACTTCCATATAATTGTATAGTTTTGAGTAAATTTCTTAGACTTGAGTTTTAATATGATTCTTTTGTGGTCTGAGAGACTGTTTGTTATTATTTTAGTTCTTTTGCATTTGCTGAGGAGTGTTTTACTTCCAATTATGTTATCAATTTTAGAGTAAGTTCCATATGCCAATGAGAAGATTGTATATTCTGTTCTTTGGGGTGGAGAGTTCTCTATATGGCTATCAGGTGCATTTGATCCAGCACTGAGTTCAGGTCCTGAATATCTTTGTTAATTTTCTGTCTCAGTGATCTAATACTGTCAGTGGGGTGTTAAATTTCCCCACTATAGTTGTGTGGCAGTCTATGTATCTTTGAAGGTCTTTAAGAACTTGCTTTATGAATCTGGGTGCTCTTGTATTAGGTGCAAATATATTTAGGATAGTAAATCTTCTTGGTGAATCTAAACCTTTACCATTACGTAGGCCTTTTTGGCTTTTTTGATCTTTGATGGTTTAAAGTCTGTTTTGTCAGACACTAGGATTGCAACCTCTGCATTTTTCTGTTTTCTATTTGCTTGGTAGATTTTCCTCCATCCCTTTATTTTGAGCCTTTCTGTGTCACTGCATGAGAGATGGGTCTCTTGAAGACAGCATACTAATGGGTCTTGGTTCTTTATCCAGATTGCCACTCTGTGTCTTTTAACTGTGGCATTTAGCCCATCCAGGTTAGTATTGTTATGTGTGGATTTGATCCATTCATCATGATGTTAGGTTGTTATCTTGCAGACTTGTTTTCATGATTGCTTTATAGTGTCACTGATCTCTAAACTTCAGTGTTTTTTGTAGTGGCTGCCAATGGGCTTTCCTTTCTGTATTTAGTGCTTCCTTTAAGAGCTCTTACAAGGCGGGTCTGGTGGTAACAAATTCCCTCAGCATTTGCTTGTTTGAAAAGTATCTTATTTTTCCTTTGCATATGAAGTTTAGTTTGGCTGAATATGAAGTTCTGGATTGGAATGTTTTTCCTTTAAAAACATTGAATATTGGCCCCCAATCTCTTCTAGCTTGTAGGATTTCCACTGAGATGTCCGCTGTTAGTCTGATGGGCTTCCCTTTGGAGGTAACCTGGTCTTTCTCTCTAGCTGACCTTAACATTTTTTTCTTTCATTTCACCCTTGGAGAATCTGATGATTATGTGTCTTTGAAATGATCTTCTCCTGGAGTATCTTACTGGGGTTCTCTGCGTTTTCTGAATTTGAATGTTGGCCTTTCTAGCTAGGTTGGGAAAGTTCTCATGGATGATAGCCTTAAATATGTTTTCCAACTTGGTTCCATTCTTCCCATCTCTTTCAGGTGCTGGGATGATTGGCTAGCCATATGCAGAGCAATGAAAATGGACCCCTTTCTTACACTGTATATAAACATTAACTCAAGGTGGATAAAAGACTTAAATGTAAAACCCATTCAGGACATAAGCATGGGCAAAGATTTCATTATAAAGTTGCCAAAAGCAATTGTTAACAAAAGAAAAATTGGCAAATGATATCTAATTAAAGAGTTTCTGCACAGCAAAAGAAACTGTCAACAGAATAAACAGACAACCTGAAGAACAGAAGAAAATTTTTGCAAATTATGCATCAAACAAAGGTCTAATGTCCATAATCTATAAGTAACTTAAATAAATTTTTACAAAAAAAATCCATAAAAAAGTGGGCAAAGTACATAAACAGAGTCTTCAAAAGGAGATTTACAAGCAGCTAATAATTATATTTAGAAAAGCTCAACATTACTGTTTATTAGAGAAACACAAATGAAAGCCACAATGTGATGCCATCTAACACCAGTCAGAATGGTCATTAAAAATAAAAAAATAACAGATGCTAGTGAGATTGTGGAGAAAAAGGAATACACAAGGAATACACTTATGCATTGTTGGTGGGAGTGTAAATTAGTTCAGCCATTGTAGAAGACAGTGTGGCAATTCCTCAAA
This sequence comes from Gorilla gorilla gorilla, assembly GCF_029281585.2. Lineage (NCBI taxonomy): Eukaryota > Metazoa > Chordata > Mammalia > Primates > Hominidae > Gorilla > Gorilla gorilla. The sequence goes on along the minus strand of NC_073232.2, from coordinate 60,170,858 downwards.
GATCTAAAGACTGAAATATCATTCAACACAGCAATCCCGTTACCACATATATACCCAAAGGAATATAAATTATTCTATTATAAAGACACATACTGTGGTGGTGTGTGTCTGCAATCCCAGCTACTTTGGAGGCTAAGGCAGGAGAATCACTTGAACCTGGGAGGCAGAGTTTGCAGTGAGTTGAGATCATGCCACTGTAGTACAGCCTGGGTGAAAGAGTGAGACTCCATCTCAAAAAAAAAAAAAAGACACATGGATACATGCATGCATATGATCATTGCAGAACTATTCACAATAGCAAAGACATGAAAGCAACCTAAATGTCCATCAATGATTGACTGGATAAAGATTTGGTACAAATACACCATGGAATAATATGCATACATAAAAATGAATGACATCGTGTCCTTTGCAGGAATGTGGATGGATCTGGAGGCCATTATCCTTAGCAAATTAACACAGGAACAGAAAACCAAATACCACATATAAGTGGGAGCTACATGATGAGAACACATGGACACTGAGAGGGGAACAACACACACTGGGGCCTTTTGAAGAGTGGAGGGTAGGAGTAGGGAGAGGTTCAGGAAAAACAACTAATGGGTACAAAGTTAATACCTGGTTAATAAGATAATCTGTACAACAAGCCCCCATGACACAATTTTACCTATGTTGCAAACCTGCACTTGTACCCCTGAACTTAAAGTTAAAAAATAAAAAAGGATAAAATTTATAAAAGTTGTCTATAAAAATTATAAAAGATCTCTACTATTACAAAATCCAAAACATATGAAAATATGGAAGAGAATACAAACAAATGGAAAGTCATCCTATCTTCATCCTATGAAGTGGAAGAATTAATATTGTTAAAATGTTCATACTACCAAAAGAAATATACAAATTCAATGCTATCCCTAACAAAATACCAAGACATTATTCATAGAAATGGAAAAAGAACCCTAAAATATGTACGGAACCATGGAAGACCCCAGATAGCCAAAGCAGCCTTGAGCAAAAAGAACAAAGAGACAGCAAACTACCTGACTTCAAAAAACACTATATAGTCATAATAAACAAGACAGCAAGTTACTGGCATAAAAACAGGCACCAGAGAAACAGAATAGGGAACCCAGATATAAATTCTTGCATTTACAGCCAACTAATTTTTGCCAAAGGCACCAAGAACACACACTGGGGTAAGGGCAGTCTCTTTAATAAATTGTGCTTGGAAAATGTGATAGCCACAGGCAAAAGAATAAAACTAGACCCCCGTCTCTTACCATATACAAAAATCAACTCGAAATGAATAAGAGTTAAATGTAACACCCAAAACTCTGAAACTACTAGAAAAAAATAACATAGGAAAACACTTCATGATATTGTTCTGGGGAAGGATTTTTTTGTCAAGACCTCAAAGGAATAGGCAACAAAAGCAAAAATAGGCAAATGGGATTTTGTCAATCCACAAAGCCTCTGCCCAGCAAAGGAAACAATCATCAGAATGAAAAGATAATTTAAAGAATGGGAGAAAATGTTTGCAAACTATGTATCTGACAAATGATTCATGTTTAGAATGTATAAGGACCATAACTCAATAGCAAAAAAATCCTAATAATCCTGTTGAAAACTGGGTGAAAGATCTGAATAGATATTTTTCAACAGAAGATATGCAAATAGCCAATAAGTGTCACATTTATGACTAGTGTTCCATTATTGGAATGCTAAGTGTGTGGGAGTTATTTATATCCCACTGCTTAAGGTCATCATCAAGGTCTGATTGCAAAAATTCAAACAATTGCAACCTCAGGCATAAATGGGTTAAAAACATGCTCATCATCACAAACATCAGGAAAGCACACATCAAATGAGACATTTCACCTTAGTTAGAATAACTATTACCAAAAAGACAAAAAAAAACAAATATTGGCAAGAATGTGGAGAAAGGAAAGCTCTTGGGAATGTAAACTAGTAGAGCCATTATGGAAAACAGTATGGAGGTTCCTCAAAAAATTAAGTATGTAACTATCATATGATCCACAAATCCCACTGCTGTATATATATGCCAAGGATTTAACACAGGTATGTCAAGGAGGCACCTGCAATCCACGTTTAGTATAGCCATTATGGAAAAACCATATGGAGGTTCCTCAAAAAATTAAATATGGAACTACCATACAACCCAGTAATTCCACTACTAGGCATTTATCCAATGAAACTATATCAGTATATTGAAGAGATACTTGCATTCCAATGTGATTTATGATAAACACTTGCTTTCCTTTTGGGGTCTGGAACTTCGATAACCATAGTCAGTCACATAGACTTTACATCCCTACAGAATCAATCCGTAATAAAAATCCTGTATTTCTAGGCTAGGTGAGTTTCCCTGTCAAAAAACACTTTGCACATGTTGTCAAAACTTACTGATGGATGAATTAAGTGTGTGCTTTGCAATTCTACTGGGAGGGCACTCCTGGAAACTTGTGCCTAATGTGCTCTAGTTATGCCCCATTTATTCCTTTGCTGCTTCTGTTTTGTATTCTTTCACTGTAATAAACTGTAACTGTGAATACAATGACGACCATTTCTTGTGGGTTATATTATCAAATCACCAAACGTGAGGGTGATCCTGAGGATACCTTCCATAATAGTTTTTAACCTAAAAAATAAATGAAGGAAACAAGAAATAAAAAGCAAATACAGTTACTCAATAGTGAAAAGAGTAATCAACCAAATATATCTATTTATATCATTTTGCACATTTTTTCTATATGTATGAGTTGAAGAATTTTTTACATACAACATATGTATTCTTCAAATCAGAAATGCTTCAAACCATAGCCATAGAGAAAATATAATAATTTATATGTTGTACATTTTTATATTAATAACTAAAATATGTAGGTTAGTTTTATAAAAACACACAATAAAATTATGCTTTTTTTCTGGAGACATGAATTAGTCTTGTCCATATAGGGTCCTTGGAAAGAGGTAATGAACATTGATTCCTTTCATTCCAGAATGCTATTAAGATGAAACTCCCTAGGCTTGTATAGGCTCATAGTTTTGCTGAATCTTTTTTATTTTATTATGTTTTTTAGAGATTGGAGTCTTTCTATGTTGATCAGGCTCATCTCAAACTCCTGGCCTCAAGTCATCCTCCTGCCTCTGCCTTCAGAGTCACTGAGATTACAAGTGTGATTCACTGCACCTGGCTTGTTGGAGCTTACAGTCTTATTAATCAATGCTTCTAAACAGAGGCCTCTTCTCACTGCTCATTTCCCTTTAAGCAGTTTTACTATGTATCAAGAACCAATATTTTATGGGGCAGAAAATCTCCCTACCTACTAAAACTTCAACATTTCCACAAAATGCCTGTACTTCATGCTTGACTTAAATGGAAGATATTTTTTCTTTTCCTCATAAAATAGAAGTTTATTTTTAAATCTATACAAATTATAATGACATTTGGGTACAGTCATTTACAGTATAAAGACATCCTGCTTACTGTCATTTGAACTATTTTATATGATATTTATAAGCCAAATGCCTTCTACATTTATGATTACATTGTTTGACCAATTATTCTGATATTTATGGGTCCTCACTATTGCTTCAGTGGAATACTTATTCACCCACATTCAGAGCATTGAAACTTAGCTGACAGCTTTTATTTACATCAGCTTTGATATCTTCCACTTTCACCCACTTCTGGGGCACAGTCTCATAAGCACAACTGAGGTTTGTCATCATCAGATTCTTTCAACTTCATTTACGGTCACCATTTTTCTTTCTTACCATCTCCTTGAATTCTAAAACTCTCGCACATCCATTTACCAAGTATATAACAACACTCAAAGAATCCACCCATTTCCTTTGTGTGTTTATTTCCTTTCCTTCCTTCATTCTCTACCTCTCATAGCATCTATCTGAGGCACAACTATTTAAGCATTTTATAGCCAGCAGTCACAACTTTCTTATTTGTCTCACTGCTGAATATACTCTGACAATAGCCTGCTTAAATCCAGCTGTCATTCCACTTTTGATTACTGCTAGAGTGCTGCTATGAAATTTGATGGCACAATAACATGCAGTATTTAATTTCGGTTGGCTACTTATTAGATTTTCCTATAAATCACCAATAGCATATATTTGAGTATTGAAAACACACATGTATAGCATCTATTGCCGGAGCCTACATGTCTTTTAGAGTCTGTTCTGTGATAATGACTATACCTATCATATTGTAATTTTAATTATGACACTTGTCTTCATGACTGTATATAATTAAGCCTATACTCAAGTTAAAAAGAGGTGAACATAAGATTTTAATAAATTCAAAGTCATAATCAATAAGATATTTAATTTTAGAGAGAGAATGGTTAGCCTTCAGATTTATTTAAAATATAGTTAGGTTCAGTCCTGCAGGAATGATCAAATCTAATGTGCAATTTATTTTATGGTGGCTAATATCAAGGTAAAGGTAACATTTCCAAATAAAACACTGCCAATTTATGCTTAGATTTTAAATACACTGTAATTTTCTCCAACTCACAAACATCCCACGCGCCATTTTAAAATTGGCATTAAGTGTATATTTTCTTGAAAGTCCATAATTTAAAATGTGGCTTTACACTTTTTTAATCAAAACAGTTTAATTATTTTGGCTAAAGTTTATTTTAAGATGTTCTTAGAGGTGAGGCTTGTTTTCTCAATAAACAACAATTGATTACTACTTATGAGAGTGTCTACAGTGTAGTACCTTAAGGAATTATCTAAACAGAACAGCTGCTAGTACATTAGCAGAACTTAGCCTATTATCAATCAATGCATAGCAAGTTAGGTAGTCATGTCAAATTTCTTTGGCAGAAGAACTGAACTGGAGATTTTCATTATAGGCAGAGGAAAGGTAATTGATTTTGACTTTGGACATTTCAAATAAATATCAGATAGTTCATTTCTGTTGATGTAGCTATTTTTCAGACCATTATTGTTAATTAAGTATTAAATTACATATATACCCCAATTTGAATTTTTTTCCTAGAATTATCAGAGCCAATTAGGATAAAAGCTAAAAAAGAAACTTAGTTTAATCTGCTTTTGGAATAATTTTACATAAAGAAGAACAATAGTGATTGAATCATCATCGCCAATTTAAAATTATCATGAGAAGTATAAAACAGTTACCTAGAAATTCAAAATTGCCAATGGAGAAATATTTGCCTCATACTGGTGAGCATTTACAGCCTAAAAGGTTTGTTTTTAAGCTAAAATGTTATCCAGCAATGCATTAAGAAACACACTAGAATAATATTCAGAAAGTAAATGCAATAAAAAGTGTTGTAATCTTTCTTTTAAAGGGATATTTCAAGAAGTTTAGTACCACCAAAAAAAGGTAGTGTTGTAAAAGACATTAGCACTAATATATTCAAATCAAACTGAATATTATTATTTAATTATAAAAAATTATTTTCCATATACTCAACTCAATATAAATCAATTATTTAAGAGACATATACCACTTGAAATACTTAAACCACCATCACTTTTATTTTCTTTTAAAAGAAAAATAATTACTTACAGAGGCAAGTTTATAAATTTAGTTATAAGATTAAAAGTCAATGCATTACTTATCTTTCAACATTCTCTAAAAATTGTCATTTAAGTAGTGATTACAGAGTTTTATTTCTGCCAATAATAAATGTGTCAGAAACATAACAGGTTAGTCTTACCAAACCAGCAGTTAGAAAATTACCTCTGTCTTAATATACCATATAATTTTATTTAAAAGCCATTGAGAAGGAATATGGAATCCTATTATTTAATTTTTATATTCACTTTTTCAGAGAATATCTTCACTTTAAAATATGTGTTTTTAAATTTTATAGGCAGTACTTAGCTTCCTAATGTAAAATTCACTTCCCACTGTTACCCCATGAATAATTCTGGTATGGAAAACTACCTCAGTAAATCTCTCATACATCTCAAGTAAGAAGTACTTCCATTTGTACCTGCTTATCCAAGAGAGATGAATAGTTAACATCGAGTATTGCTGTAAGAATTCCTAAAGCTCATATTTAAACACAGACAGCAAACACATGGTCTTCTATTTTTCTGCCACCTCTAAAGCATCAAAATATTATACTGGCTTAGGTAGCAAATATTATTCAATGCATTAGGTTATTCTGGTATCAATTTAAATATACACAAATAATGGCTCAAACAAGTAAACAATTTTTAAAAACCAACACTTTATGTAAAATGTGGAAAATTAATGACTCCTCAATGTAAAAGAAATTAAAGCAAAGGAACTTAGAAAGAAGTGTCCAAGTTTAAAAATAAACTAAAAGTTTACCAAAAACTCAAAAATTGTTTTTCTACCTAAAGATCTGCTTTTACCCATGAAGTTTTCTTGTCCGCACAAAACAAACAGAAAAAAAAATTTGAAAAATAAACAAAACACCAATTTACAGACATTGGACGAGAAGCAGCAGAGGACCGTCATGCATGTTAAAAAGGGAAATAAACAGAAAGTGTTCTATATAATCCTAGTTTTCTGTCAGGAGGCAATTTAGCAACTACAATTCAGAAAGAAAACACAAACTGAATCAAAGGTTTTGCCACACTCAGGAGGCAGAGATCAGAGTTGAGGGACATTAAGGTTCCTAGAATTTGCAAGACAGAGAAATGAAGAAGAGGAAGCTATAAAGAGACAGAGTTCCACAAAGAGCTTCAGATACACAGAGCTACCCATGAGTCTATGGTTGAGTAACAGTCTGCACACAAAACTCCATGAGTCTGGGCAAGGAACAATTGATAAAGAAAATTCACCATGAGTGTATAAGCTAAATAATTTTATTTTCTCATAAAGTGCTGCAAATCTTTTGAGTATCCGCTAGCCAGTAAAGTGACATCATTGAATATATGCAGATTGTCCTAGGGACCTCAGAAGAGCCACATATTTGTAGTGGAGCTACTTAGCCCTAGAGTAAAGGCTACTCTAGACTTTACTTTAGAAAGCTAAAAAACGTACATTGAAAACAATTAAGTTGATGGGGATAATATCAGTCTAACCTATGTCTAATTCTATTGTCTAGGCAGGCATGTGTGGAAGACAGAAGAAATATTTAAATAAATGACTGCTGAGAAATTACCACATTTAATAGAAAGCATAACGCAATGGATCCAAGAAGGTCAATAAAGCTTAAGGAAGATAAACACAAATAAAATCACATTAAAGCATGTCATAATGAAGTTATAAGCCAGATAAAACGCCAATTTAAAGCCTTCAAAATACATATTACATTCAGAGGAAGAAAGATAAGAACAATTACAGGAACAATTATTGATCCTATTCTCAATAATACTACAACGTAACTATTAGTGAAACTATTTTCTAAAATTATGTAAAATGTCTGGAAAATTTTCTAAGACCATATAGCATATGGAAAAATGTTTGCTCAAAAGCCTGCTGAATTTCATTGAGAATCCTTGGCATTTCAGTCACAAACTGCTTCCTTTATCCCTCTCTTTTAGATCTGCTTTGGAAGTTCTACCCTGTGTATTCTATTACAGGAACGTGTGGTCAAGAAGACAGAGGCTCCCTTGACCCCCATCTCTCAATCTATATCTGATTTCACCCTGGGTAGGATAGAGTGCCAGTATTTTTCATTCCACCTCTAGACTCAGTTGCAAAAGCTTAATTCTCAGCAATCCTGGTAGAAAGGACTGGGTCTCACTTCTCCCACCCAGTTTGTCCACGTAAGGTTGAGATTCTACATCAGTCACAGCATGCTGAGAATATTGTGGCTCCTATTTTCCCTGCCCCACCTTGCTCTTCAGATGGAGGTTTCACGATGGTTGGGGAAAGTCAGAACTGCAGGGGCTGCCACCTTTACCTAGTTATTGGGGAGTAATTCCAGAAAAATGAGTCTGGCCTCTAGCTTTTGTGCAATGGCACAGGAGTTTAGACAGGGAGAGAGGCAGACCAGAAAAATGGACAAAACTGCAGCTTAACCTGAGAGGGCTGCTTCTATTTAGAACAGAATTTGAAGAGCTCCATGTGCAAGATTGTTATTTTCAATCTTACACATGGAGCTCTTCAAATTCTGTTCTAAATAGAAGAATTTGTAGAAGTCTTGGTGGGGAACAATTAAGAAGAAATGTCAGCTCCAGAATAAAAGCAAATATGGCAGAACAGCCTGTTTAATAGAAAAAATGAGGGAGACAGCTAAGAATAGGTCTCCTGCAATCCCATTCAACTTCGGTGTTTGAGAAGGCTGTGCACAGGCACTAAGCTGCACCTACTCAAGGGCAATCAGAACAGAATGCATGGAGTGTACTTGAGAGGATTATGCAAGCCATACAAAAAAATCATCAATAGAGAGCGAAAGCCTCACTGGTCCGTGAAGTTTTAACCCTACTTCTGACCACAAACTGACTGAACAATAAGCCATTCTGATGGAGGAGTGACTACCAGGAATATAGGCTTAAAAATAAAATAAAAGCAGTAATTATTGGCTGCCTTGAAAAATTTGTGCATGAGCAAAACTTCAATGTCTCAGAAATTTTCACAAGGGAATCTATAAGCTTTTAGTTCTGGGTTGACCATACAGCAAAAAAAAGAAAAAAAGAAAAAAAAATTATCTCTCAGAGCTGTAAAAACAGCCTTTTCTCCTCAAATCACTCTCACATTCAAGGCTTAAAGGCAGAAATCCAACTGGCAAAGGGGATTTGGGCACAATATTTGACCCATAAATCTTTATATCAATCCAGGGACTACTTCTAGACAATAGCCCTTGGAATGATGCAAGCATTTATTAGTCAAAGATCAGCTAAAAGACCGTAAAAAGGGTAACAAATACAAGGAAGGATGTCAGGGGCTACACAACAAACGGTAAACAGACTTTATGGAATTAGCACCACCAGGTCACTAAGAAAGTAAACAAATAGCCAAGCAGGTAACAGTAACCCTCTGGATCAGTGAGTAGAGGTGGGATCAGTCTCAATAATGACTCAATGTAAGACCTAATATTTTCTGTTTTCAATGATAATAACAGCAACCAAAGTGTGACGAGTGCACGGGGAAAAAATGCAGGCAATAGGTATGGCCTTTGAAGAAATTCAAACGTTAGGTTCAGCAGAAAAAACTTCAAAGCAGATATTATAGATATGTTCAAATAATTAAAGTCAATGATGCTTAGAGAAGTAAAGGAAGACTTGATAGTAATGTCTTACAAAATATATGCTATCAATAAAGAGACGAAAATTATAAAAAAGAGCCAAATGAAAATTTTGGAGTTAAAAATATACAGTAACTAAATGAAAAATTCACTAGATGATGTTATCAGTAGGTTTGAGGTGGCTGAAGAAATAATCAGTAAAGTTGAGGCTAAGAGACTATACAATCTCTTAGATTAGAGAATAAATAGAAATAAACAGAGCCTCAGAGAAATGCGGTATACCAGTAAGTGTTGCAACATGATATGAGTATAACTAGAGGAGTACAGAGAGGGACAGAAAAATATTCAAAGAAATAAAGACTGAAAACTTGCCAAATTTGGGAAAAAATCTTAACACATCCAAGAAGCACAATGAACACTAGGTAGAATAAATGCACAGACCCACACTCAGATACACTAGAGTCATATTGTTAAAAAAAAAAAAAAAAAGCTAGGTGGGGCATGGTTGCTCATGCCTGTAACCCCAACACTTTGGGAGGACAAGGTGGGTGGATTGCTTGAGCTCAAGAGTTAAAGACCAGCCGGGGTAACATGGTGAAAACTTGTCACTACAAAATATTAGCTGGGTGTGGTGTCATGCACCTGTAGCTACTCAGGAGGCTGGAGTGGGACAATTGATTGACCCCAGGAGGTCAAGGCTGCAGTAAGTCATGATCCTACCACTGAACTCCAGCCTGGGTGAAAGAGAAAAACCTTGTCTCAAAAAAAAAAGGGGGAAAGAATAAATAGCTAAATTCTAATTGCATACATTTGAGCCAGAAGGATGACATATTCAAAGTGCTGAAAAAAGAAATATGTGATCAAAAACTTAGTATCTAGCAAAGCTCTTTCAAAAGATGAAGGCAAAATAAAGACATCCTTATGTAAACAAAACTGAAATAACTGGCTGGTAGCTGACCTGCCTTATAAAATATGTTGGAGGAAATTCTTCAGACTGAAATTAAGTGATTAAGTGATTCTGGGCAGTCACTCAAATCCAAATAAGAAGGAAAGAGTCATGGAAAAGTTAATTATTTATAGAATTACAAAATAGAGTATAGTGGCAAATATATTTTTCCCTCCTTTTCTCAGCTAATTTAGGTAATTGCATAAATCTATATTTTCTAGTTTCTTCATGATTTTCATACTTGACAGAGAATGTATGTTACATGATTAGAATCCATTTTAATATTTAAGGCTTGTTTTATGGTCTAACACATAGTCTGTTCTGGAGAATAGTCTACATACATTACATGTTGAGATGAAAGTATAATCTGCTGTTGGATAAAATGTTCTACAAATGTCTGTTTGGTCTAGTTTGTTTATAATGTTGTTCCAGTCTTCATTTTCTTGTCAATCTTCAGCATAATTCTACCCATTAATAAAAGTAGGGTATGAAGATTTTCAACTAGTATTATTGAATAATTGTTTCTTTATTTTATAGTCTACTTTGATATTCATATAGCCACTTTAGCACCTTTATAATTTTTTGTTTTGGTTTATATTTTTCATTCCTTTTACTTTAAACTTGTGCATCTCTGAGTCTAGAATGTGTCCCCTGTAAACCACAAGTAATTGAATCAACTAACTTTTGATTGGATTGTTTAATATATTCATTTGTAATATTATTATTTTTGTGGTTGAATTTACATCTGCCATTTTGCTTCTTTTATTCTTTTTGACTTTTTCCTTTTTCTGTCTTTGGTTTATTTCCTATTTTATTGTTAAGAGGATATTTTCTAAAGTTAAATTTTATTCCATTTAATAACTTTTATTTATATACTAGTTATTTTCCTAGTGGTTGCTCTAGATTTTGCAACATGCATCCCATCAAGATCTACCTCAGATTTACAGTGATTGAAGTCCACTGAAATTAAAATCTTTACTCCTGGATAACTCTACTCCATTCCTCTCTCTTTTGGTGCTAGTGAGATATATATGTAGCATAAACTTTTATAAGTTTGTTATGATTATTTCCTCATATAATCTTATGTGCATACATTTTTGAAAAACAAAACCAAAGTTGGAGAACTCATACTTCCTAACTGTAAGACTTACTACAATGTTACAGTAATAAACAAAGTGATGTACTGTCATGAGTATAGACACACAGATTAATGGAATGGAATTATAAATTTATAAATAAGCCTTAGTATTTATGGTAAATTAATTGTTGACAAGGGTGTCAAAAATAGCTTTTCAACAAATAGTGCTAGTACAACCAGATATGCACATGTAATAAAAATGACATTGGACCCCTATCAAACCATACATAAAAGTTAGCTCAAATGGATTATATACCTAAATATGTATGAGTTAAAACCACAAAACTCTTACAGGAAAAAATAGGTGTATGTCCTCATGGCCTTGGATTAGCCAATGATTTCTTAAATATAAAACCAAAATTACAATCAATGGAATAAAATATACATAAACATATATAAACTCTATTTCATGAAAATTAAAAACCCTTATGCTACAAATATTAACATTAACTAAGTCAAAAGGAAAAATACAGAATGGAAAAAAAATTGAATCTGATAAGGGACTTAAATCTGATAAGGGACTTCTATCCAGAATTTACAAAGAATTATCAGAACTCAGTAATAAAAAGACATATAATCCAATTAAAAATGGGAAAGAGGTTTGAATAGACATTTCCCCAAAGACCATATACAATGGCCAAAAGCAGAGCAAAGATTAGTGAATAGGGAAATGAAACTCAAGACAATGCTGAAAAATAGCTTCATATCCACTAGCATGGTTGTATTCAAAAGCACATAATAACTTGTGTGTTCCATGTAGAGAAATTAGAATATTCATGCCTTATTGGTGGGAATGTAAAAGATTACAGGTTCTTTAAGAAACAGATTTTTCACTTTCTCAAAATTTTCAACATATGACCCATGAATTTCACTTCTACTTATATATTAAAGAGAAGTGAAAACACACTCCCACACAAAAACTGTATACAAATGTTCAAAGCAGCATTATTCATGATAACCAAAGAATGGAAACAATCCATGTGCCTTTCAACTGATGAATGGATAAAGTGTTGACTAACCATATAATGGAATCTTATTTGTTAAAAAAATGAATAATTACAAATGACTATATCATAGGATTCTATTTTTATAAAATGTTTACAATAGGCAAATCTATAAGACGGAAAGTAGACTGGTGGTTTCTTACAGGTAGGGGTAGGGTGAGGTTCAAAGGGATGTGAAGTGGCTGCAAATGGGCTGAATATTTTGGGGAGGAGGAAACATAATTTTAGATTTGCTTTCAGTGATGATTGCACACACGTGAACTTACTAAAAACTTTGGCTTGTACATTTTAAATGGGTGAATTGTATTGTATATGAGTTATATCTCAATAAAACTTAAAGACATAAATCACAGATTTCTCAGGAGAAATCCCATCAACCAGAAGATCATGAAAAAAAAATTCAAAGAAATGTGATCCAAAAAATAAATAAATAAGCACAAATGTGTGTGCGTGCACGTGCACACACACAGACATAGACACAGGCCTGGCTTACTTTTTTATAAATAATAACACAGCTTTGATGAATTTATCATTAATAATGATAATATGATTTCATAAAATTTCAGCCATTAAAATGTTTATTTCCTTGTAAAACATTTTTATATTGAAAATAAAATATTTTTAAAACTAAATTTAACACACACACAGAATTAGACAATTAAGTAACTACACTGTAGAAAATAGGAACCACGTTTTTAATGGCCAGAGAAAGACTTTACAAATAATCAAGTGAGGAGGGAAATACAAACCTTGTGCTGATGAATTTAATTAGAGATATTAGTTTGAATTCATTTTAATTTTAGCATATAAGAATAGCTAGGAAAATATAGACAGAAGTATATAAATGGGTATACACATATATGTCTATACATACTACATATGGGCTTATATATGGTAATCATACAATGGAAAACTGATATGAAATAGCCAAATGTGAAAGACGAATAATCTTAATATATTGTTTTAAACTAATGTTTCAATTATTATTGACTGCTTTCATAATTGGCTAGGTTTTGAAAAGGTCAGGTAAATAAAATTAAACAATATCTGCATAACTTTCCATTGATTTTAATAAGCTAATTTGTTTTATGAGTCTCCACAAAATAGGCAAAATATGTAGTTTAGCTGGATTTATTTAACCACAGAATACTTTTGGGGACAATTTTTAATGGGAAAGTGTTCTGTAGAAAATGACAGGCTAGAACAAATGAATTTAAATAAAATATTAAATGGAAAAAATTAAAGGAGGTAATAAAACATCAGAATACATCACTTTACATGTAATTTTTTCTTTGAGACAGCATCTTGCTTTGTCACCCAGGCTGAAGTACAGTGCTGCAATCATCACTCGCTGTAGCCCAGACCTTCAGGCCTCAAGAGATTCTCCCACCTCAGCCTCCTGAGTAGCTAGGACTACAGGTGCACACCATGACGCCTGGCTGATTTTTTTTTTTAATTTTTTGTAGAGACAAGGTCTCACTATGTTGTCCATGCTTGAACTCTTGAGCATAAGCAATCCTCTTGCCTTGGCCTCACGAAGTGTTAGGATTACAAGCATCAGCCACCGCGTCTGGCTGAAAAGAGGTACTTTTTAAAAAGCTTTGATTTCGAGTTGGCTTGGCTTACTTTTCTGTAAGTAATAACACAGCTTTGATGAATTGATCATTAATAATGATAACACGATTTCATAAAATTTCAGCCATTAAAATGTTTATTTCCTTGGGAAAACATTTTTATATTGAAAATAAAATATTTTTAAAACTAAAATTAACAGCATTTAAATTAAAAGAGCAAACCAATAGAAGATATAAAACAGTGTTTCTGAATGCTCAACCAAAGTTATTTCTGGGAAAAGACTTAGTTTGAGTGTTCTGAAACCCATTTTGTAAGAATCTTTCTCTCTGAATGTTGCCACGTCTTTCACACTACTTGAATTCATTTATTTCACATAAACTCACATCAAATATCTGGCAAGATGATTCTATCTACACGTAGATAAATGTAAGTGGAAAGACATGAAATGGAAAAGTGAACTCTCTTCAAATTCTACCAAGTTCAAAATGTATAAGATTAGCTGGCAATTTCTAGAATCTGGTGATTTAAATTCTTTTACCTACGGATGTGTATAAATCTGTTGGGTTTAGCCTATATCTACTCTTAAGTGCAGCTTCATTAATGTTTATGCTTTTGAAGAATAAAATGGATTCCAAAGAGTCCATGTTCCTTATTCAAATGTAAAATGACTTGGCAATTGAAGAATGCAATTATCTCCACCAAAATGTTTCTAAACATCTTTAAGAAGGTTGAGTTATTATATTTTAAAGTCGAAATTACATTTAAGTTTCGTTCTGTGTCTCAATGACTCATTGCAGATTTATAATTGATGAAAATGTCTACAAAGGCATGGGGTATTTGATTCTGCATGATACTTGAACCTAGATAGCTTCTGATAAAGTGAAAAGACTTCTGCAGAATATAAAATTAGTGTGCTTGTAAAATGACTTGAAATTCCACAGTATAGCTGCACCCAACAAAAGCAAATCAAGCATCCACATTTTATAAAGTGTGTTCACTTATTTCAAATAAAAAACTGTTCAAGTGACCTACTTTTCATCAAGACACTTTAAAATGAGAAATGAAGCACATAAACATGGCACCATGTGTCTGATATCTCCTGAAGTGACAAATGAATTCTGATTATACATAACCTCATTGTTCAATACTCAATTGTATCTTTGAACAATGAAAACTGAGTCATACTATGCCAAGTATGAAATATACTCAGTACTATCTATATAAGTAGCAGCTATAGTAGATGATTGCTATCTTCATAATGAACTTGCACCTGAACCTTAAAGCAGAAACTGACAGTGACCTTTGTGATAGACAGGATTTTAAAATAGCCTCCCAAACTCCTATCCGTTGCTATGCATGCTACATAACGGCCTCATGAGTTTGGATAGGCTATCTTGAAGAGCCCATACAGAAGGGGGCCCAGATGTTACAGATAGAAATCAATGCAATTCAAAGCTGCAACAAATACCGTCCTGTTGACTTTAAAGGAGTAAACTGCCATGTTTGCTCAGGGACAGATGGCAAGAAATGGTAGGTATCCTCTAGGAGTTGAAAAATTGTGTCTAGTTGACAGCTAGCAAGACATTGAGGGCTTTGGTCATTGTTTTGATGCCTGTCAACTGGAGAAAATTTTTGACTTTTCCAAACAATTGGTGAGATTGGCAGAGTACTGAATTTTCACATAATTTTCATATGCATCCATAGCAATCTTGATTTCTTCTTGGTGAGACACTGAGCAGGGGAAATAGCTTATCCAAACCCAGACTCCTGACCTACACAAATGAAGCAATAATAACTACATGTTTTAAGTTGCTAAATTTGTGGTAATTTGACAGTAACAGAAAACTAATACAATTTTCATATGATCTTTCATAGGATTTGAGAAAAATACATTTGAATACAAAAACAAAATGCTATCAACCATCCTAAAATAATTGTAAAGGAGCAATTTAAACTATCTTCTTTTTATAGACTCTCCCTACACACACACACACACACACACACACACACACAAATAATGCTGCATCTCTCACCATGTCTCATTATTCTAGGTTTCTTATTCTTCATTCTAAAAATGAAATCTTAATCAGTTTTCTTAGATGTCTTTGTACATTCTTTTAAAATTCTTATACAATTTTTTTAATTGTCAAGATCAAACCCTGACTCAGCTAAAATAGATGAAAGGTTATCCAATTAAAAATACATCCCCTAGTATTTGTAGGAAAGTAGCCTAAAAAAAATTCCATGTTGACATGTAATTTGTATGTCTGTTCAATTTGCAATGTTTTAAATAGCAAGTTAAAATAAAACTCTTCTAAGTTTAACTTGAAGTACAATATTAAAATGTATGATTTAAATTAATAAAATTATATTTATTTGGTAACAGTTCCTTTTAGAATAAAAGATTTCAAATATCATATAAAATAGGCTAAGTAAATGTGAAAGATGTTTTTGAAATCTACTTAATGCATTGAAATAATTAGGTAATTTTTATTGTGTGAATATAAAAATGCACACCTTTTGTAAATTATGAGATACTTGCTTTCCATCAGGTGCAAAAAGAGTTTACAAAATGTAATATCTAAGATAAATATGTTAGCTAAAAAGAGTCATATGAAATTATGAATTTTATAATAGTCAGAAAAGAAATTGTTAATGGTGATTATGGGAACAGTATCTTAAAGTTGAATATAGTTTAATACATCAAATAAGAACAGCAGAATTCTGGTAAATGACTAAGGAAACAGATATCTTAAAGAATGTATTAGGATGTATGATATTTTAAAATTTCCTATAGTTGCACCGATTACTTTAGGATAAATTTGACCAAAGTATTGAAATTCAAAAGAAGATTTAAATAGGAAGGACTAAGTCAGTTGAAGCAATTACATGAAACAGTATATTATCTTATTTTTTAGATTTAAATTGATTAGCATATTAAACTTTTGCATGAGGCAGTCAGAGGGCTAAAGAGATTGTCAGAATACAAGAAAGTTTTACAAATTTCCTATTGAGTGTTGAAGTAATTAGAAAATTCTCTGGAGCAACATTTCTCTACCTGTAATATGAATATGCGTCTCCCAGGAATCTTATTAAAATGAAAATACTAATTCAGTGGGACTAGAACAGAGACCCAAATTCTTCAGTTCTAACTAGCTCCCAAGTGATGACAATGCTGCTGGTCTATTGATCTCACATAGAATAGTGAGACCCTGATCATTCCTATGGAAATATGGACAGAAATCTGTGTCTACACTACCTAATATTTCTGACATCTTTGGGCAACCCATGTGAACTTAGGTAAAAGGTGAAATCTTTGAGTGCATATAAAGTTAGAATGCTGTCTGTAGTAAATTTTGCTTCTATGACTTTTAACCCAAATACAAATAATACATATTTGTTAATATTTCTCAAATATATATTGATTAGTTGACTCTTTATATGACACAGTGCCTCAATGCATTTCAAAGTGACATTGATCTTGTGATCAAAATTAACAACAGTTGGACATTTTAATGGGTTGAAGTCCCTAAGGAGATATGTTAAAGTCCTCATCTTTAATACCTGCAGATGTGACCTTATTTGAAAACAGGATCTTTGCAGATATGGTCAAGTTAAGATGAGGTCATTAGAGTGGGCCCTGATCAAATATAACTTCTGTCCTTTTAAGAGAAGACAGAGACACACAAGGAAAAGACTGCCACATAATGGCAGAGGCAGGGATTGCAGTGATACATCTGCAAGCCAGGGAACACTCCTGGGGTACCTGAAGCTGAGAGAGGAAAGGAGGGATCCACCTCAAAGGCTTTAAAGGGAGTGTAGCCTTGAGAACGACTTGATTCTGAACTTTTAGCCTCCAGAACTGTGAGAGATTAAATTGCTCTTGTTTTAAGCCACCGAATTTATATTAATTTGTTATGGAAGTCCTAGGAAACTAATACAATTATTAATCGTATCTGGGGACTATTTAAAAATCATTCAAATAATAGCATTGGATAGTGATTATGTATTTGCTAATTTCCTCTATTATGATGTATTTATCAATTTTATCTGTAATAAGAAAAACAATTGTTGAGGTAGTGAAGTAAACACAAGCCAAGAAATGAGATAATACCCCTTGATGGTTATATAGTGTTTTAGAAAATAAAAGGTATTTTAATAAATTAATTATTTCCTCTGAAATCTTAAAACTGCCAAGTTAGATTAGGTGAATCAGAAAGTGCAATTATGCCAACTATAAATTACAAGTTTGGAGTAGTTATGTCATTTGTGCAAATAATAAATGGTAGCAATAAACTAACAGAATCTCAGTGAAGAGGCATTGTTTAAAGCACCTGTGAATTGTATGGTGAAATGGACAGTACCATGGTCAAGATTAAAATCAATCTCTTGCTTATCAATTAATCAGTAATTCCATCATCCACACTAACTTTGTACTCGACATATTAAAGGAACATTAATGAAAAAGCAATCTTTTAACAAGGCAACTTACTATATAGCCAAATTTTTTAAAATATTTAAAAATGTTTTTTTCTTATGTAATTTCTTTACATCCTTCCCACTTGCAGGTCTTTGTAACTATGTGTGATACCTAGACCAAAACTTTTGCAATAAAAATTCATTCACATGTAAGAAAACCCTCTCCTAAGTAAAAATTAATTTTAAGCAGTGACTACCTTACTATTTTTCCTACCTGCCTTGAAACATCAGGGCTTTATTATTTCTCCTTATGGAACTGCCATTCCAGCCTCATATTGCACGTCATTTCCAATCTCTTTCTGTCCCACTTGTATTGCTCTTTATGCCGTGCCTACTAAATACCATGCTTCCTCTAGTTACAGTGTCATTGACACATGCTGTTCCATTGGCAGTAACAGCCCTTCTCATCCTCTTTGCCCAGAGAACACCCTTTCAAGCTTAGAACCCCACCAGTCATATTTTCTTGAAAAAAGCTTCCATCAATTTTCTGAATTAATGAAATACTTCTAGTATACACTATCATGATCACATGTATATCTCCATCATAACCTGGATGTCACATTGGAGTGTCATATTTATTATCAGATAAAAATATGTCTTATTGTGCAGTGATAAAGTTTGTTTTCACACTTCCTTTTTGACCTTAAGACTTAAAAGAGTGCTTGAAACTTTAGTAAAGAGTCAGTCGGTGTTTTCTGAGTCAAGGGACAGAGGATTGCTGGTGAAATAATGCCTGGACTCTATTCTAGGCTCTAACAGTAACTGGGCTGATTGTTAGACTGGTCAAACTATCTTTCCTTTTTGAGTCTCAATTTTCTTATCCTTAAAGTGGTTATAAATAAAGGATGTGATATGAAAGTGTAGTGCATTGGCTAAAATGTAGTACACACCAAAAATTTATTTATACTTGTTATTCTTTTTTTTTCGTGTTTTGAAGAACAAATAGTTCCAATATTAAGAAACAGATTCTCAGTAGGTTAATTTTTTATAAATTAACTGCTTATCAAAATGTAACCTAACTGTGCAAAAATAAATTTCTGAAGGAGCACTTTTATGTGTGACAAATTAAACGTTAATAGCAAAACAACATATATTTTCCTAAATTATACAGATTAACTCATTCATTAGTTTTTATAGGAAACCATGCCTCAAATATGAAAGACATCTTATAAAAATACAGTGACTAGCTTTGAATTATTAATTCATTAAAAACATATATTTAATGCTTATTATGAGTTAAGTTCTAGGTTTCAGAGTGGGACTATCTGAATTCTACACTGTTTCCTCAATACAATTACAAAGTTTTACAATTAACAAAGATAAACAAAGGTTTTCATAAATTGTAATAATCTTATATATGCATAATTTGAATTAAATTTTAAATAAACTAAGTTTCTAATTTTAAAATTAAGTTTTATTAATTAAAATAAATTTAAATATAAATATTCTAAATAGTTAAATAATTTAAAATTATATTGTATTAATTAAAATATATTTAAATATATGGAATATTTATTTTGATGTGATGGAATCTTTATTTATTTTATGTTGATAATAAAATTTAATTAATTACATTGAAGTCTTAGATTTTCATACAATCTGAAATGTAGCATAGGAAGCTAGAGGACAACATTGAAGATAATTTTAAATTATTGGTAATATTGTGAGAATAAAACATCATTTATATGAGTATTAGAAATAGTATAATGACCTCCCAAAAAGATAATCAGATAATAAGCATATGAAAAGGTGCTCCATATCATATGTCATCAGGGAAATGCAAATTGAAACAAGAAACCACAACACACTTATGAAAATTACCACAATCCAGAACACTGAAAACACCAAATCTTGTCAAGGAGTAAAAGGAATTCTCATTCATAGCAAAATGGTGCAGCCATGTTGGAGATTGGCAACTGTTTACATAACTAAATATATTTTTACTGTATGATTCCGCAACCAAGGACCTTGGTATTTATCCAAAGAAGCCAATCTGAGAAGGCTACATACTCTATGATTCCAATGTGTGACTTCTAGAATAGACAAAACTATACAGAATGTAAAAGGATCAAGGGACTTAGGCAAAAGCAAGGAATGAGTAGGTGGAGGACAGGGTATTTTTAGGGCAGGGAAACAACTCTGTATGACTATAATGATGAATACATGTTATACCTTTGTTCGAACCAATAGAATTTAGAACACCAAATGTCAACCCTAATGTAAACTATGCATTCTGGATGCTAATGACATATCATTGTAGATTCATCAATTGTAAAATTAAAGAAAATTAAAAGCACCACTCAGGTGAGGAATGTTGATAATAGGAAAAGCTATGCAAATGTGGGGCAGGTGTTACATAAGAAATCTCAATTTTGCTATAAATCTAAAACTGCTCTAAAAATAAAGTTAATTATTTGAAAATATGTTGGATATATTTCCTTATTTTAAAAAATAACTAAAAAGTGTTCACATATTGTAAATGAGGTCTCAAAGACAAAAATTGTAAATATGTCATTTAAAATTTGGTAAAGTGTTTAAAATAAAAAATTCTAAAGTTAAGACATTTAGGTTTAATTACCAGTACATCCATAACTGACTATGTGACTTTAGGAAGTCATTTAGCTTTTCTAAGCTTCATTTCTCATCATATAAAAAAAGGAAGAAGTAGAATTTTTCTCATCAACTAGAATGAAAAGAAAAAAATTCACCCAAATACATATCAAATAGTAACAGCATACATTAATGAATAATAGAGGCTATTACTAACGAAAAATATTACATCAGGTAATATTTTCATATTATACTGTTATTTTTATATCTGTATTGTATCTTACATACAACATAATTCAACAAATATTTTCTGTTTTATCATTCAGAAAATAAATGCATAGATATAATGCATATATTTAAATGAGTTCCTTTTGGAAACAAAATTATTTACTGAGAAATACTAGGAAAATACAAATCAAAATATGCACTTTAGTGCTTTAGTTCTTCAATTAGACAAAATATTTTTAATTTCAAGCATGTCAAACTATGTTTTGTAGCGTATTAACAAATACGAGTTTGTCGTAAGAGCTAATTTCAGGGCTTTACAATGTTCTGACTTGCATTGGAAACTTTTCTGAAGGCAAGTTTTTTGTTTTTGTTTTTGTTTTTCTAGAGAACACTTTGATATGAACTAATGAGAAGACACAGGAAATGTTTGAATACTTATACAAAAATCTATACTGCAGTAGAAGGTTTATACAAGAGTTAGGGCTTAAAATTAATCTGGAAATAAATCTTGACAATTAATTTTAGTAATATTAATTAGTGGTTTAAGCAATTTGGAGCTATTAAAGATAAGTGAAAGTAATTATGATCTTAGATATTTATCATTGATATTTAACTGAAATTAGAGTTCATAGTAATTTGCAAAATAAAGATATTGGGAGAATACCATAAGGTATGATAACCTGGATTCTTTAAGAAAATAATAAGACTAATATAAAATAATTTTAAGGGAATTAGTAGACAAAGACATGGTGATTTTGTGACAACAGCCAAAGAATAAAAATACACAGATGACTCAAAAATCTTGAGCTGGACAGATTCACAATGATAGACAATACATGGAAGGTAGGAGTCCATGTCTTAGGTAAAGTCTGTCATCTAAGTTAGACCTGAGGAGTCTGCAATGGCAGGAGAATTTAAATTCAGTTTATTTTTACATTTCATTCATTCAACAAACATGTATCAGGCAATGTTGTAAGAGATGCTAGTTATAGTCATCAGCAAGACTAGCACAATCTATTCCTTCAAAAGTTTTATATCCTACCTAAAATGACAGTTATAAAATTAACAATTATGCAATTAGTTATTGAATCCCATATGATAAACTTGCCTTAAGAGAATTCTGTCCTGTAGAAAGACTTCCTTGAGGAAGTGACATTTTAGCTGAACCTCCAGGTGGCTTTTAACTAAGTAAAGAGATTGAAAAATAAGTACAAAAACAAGAAGAAAAGAGGCATTAAATTAGGATTAGAATATAAATGGTGTCAGATTATTCAGGCACCTTAGACTATGCTTAGATTTTGGTCATTAACATGAAAATGTTGTAAAAGTAGCATGAAAGACTTTAAACACATGAATGATACAAGAATGATGGCATTGACATCAGATTGATTCTAGTGCAAAGACAGATTAGAGGTAGAAAATGAGTGTGGGGATACCATTTAATAATCTAATGTGTCCCTCCAGGAGAAAGATGAAGGTGTCTTGGCCTAGATAACTAAGTAGATGGTGGTACATTCTTTGATTGGATGGACACTGGAGAAGACATAGTTTAGAAGGAAATCTGCTTGTTCTAAGTATGTAATGTGTTGAGTATTAGATTTCTGGGAAGTACCAAGGAAGCTATTGAATAGATAGCTATAGCTCAGTATGTAATAACACAGTCCAAGACATAACACAAGGCTTCTCACGTGTCTAAAGTTGGATAATACTATTTGTGTGTGTGGGAACTCTGTCATCTACCTAGAAGAGACAAATGAAGCTATGTGAGTAGAGAGCTACATAAGAAAGTGTATTTGATTGGAATACCAAAGGGTTCACAATTGAACCATTTCAAGGCTCAAAAAGAAAAGTCAGATGACGAAGGCGATAAAGTAACTAGAAGAGGTATCGAGGAGGAACAAACAGGGTAATATTTTGAAAACTCAACACTTTATTCAAGGCTATGATTTTTATTCCTGGGAGAGTGTATAATTCATAGAAGTGTACATGGCAAGTTTCTGAATCCTTCAGCATGTACATATACAGAATATAATATCTCACATACATTTTGATATTGTTTTAGAGCTATTTCTTAGTGGTGTCTAGTTCTCAATTTCATAATACATTTTTTAAGCCCAAATCAAATAGATTTATTTTATTTTGCATAGTAACAAGCAAAATTTTGCAAACTATAATAATGGCTACAATTTTCTGAAAGCTGATTGAATATTCAGTGACTTTAAAGATTAACACATGAAATAGTAACATAGCTCATAAAAATCGTGGAATATTTGTTAAATTAAGATATATATATACAGGTATACACATATAATTACTTTTTAAAATAGAATTTAAAAAATCAACCACAGCATCTATAAATTTTAAAATATAACAATAATTTTATCTTGAAATTGCATAAGATCAAAGCCACATAATTTTTATAAAAAATCTCACTCAACAGGTTATAGTGGAGATTAAATGAAAAAACGGCATGCAAAGCATTTGCCATGTATCAGGCAAATAAACATTCAACAAGTATTAATTTCTATCACAATCATAAAATATGTGGCTACTTTTTGATAATATAATGCACAGTAATTCTTGGGAGGTAAGTGGCTGTCATCTACATCTGCATGAACATGCACATACACACACATATGCACACACACATACACATACACACACATAAACCAGCTGAGTGCAGATATGTTTGGAAACCACTGGATTCTATATCCTTTCTTAAAGTATTATAATCTGAGCTATAAAATCAATGTTACAAAAATAAAAATAAAGAAACCCAAGTAACTTGAGTTTTCTTTTCTTTTCTTTTTAATTTTTTAATTTTTTTTTTAATTTGAGATGGAGTTTCGCTCTTGTCGCCCAGGCCGGAGTGCAATGGCGTGATCTCCCATTTGAATATAAAAACTTTCATATAGCACAATTGGGAAAAACTGGTCCAGAAAGTGACCAATTTGGGTCTTTATGAATTTGAATGATTTGTATAATAATTTGACAACTTAATGACTCAGGGTCCACAAATACCTAAATACTAAAGCTTAGTCATAGAAAAGATAATGGTTCGTTGTGTGGAATCCTTCAGATTTAGACATGAGCAATAGCTGAGGTGTTTTTCTTAACCATGATCAATTTAAGATATCCAAATTAAAATTATTCTGGCTGATTAAAAAAACATGTAATCATTGTGCCACTTTTCAAAGACAAAAATAACCTAAGGTATATCTACATGTATAAACTGAGGTATAATATCAGAACTTGTAATTTGGGTGATTTTGATAGGTAATCAAACTGGACAAATGTTACCCTACTTATTTTAGAAAAAACATACCGGACACCTTATTTAGGATTTTATTTTTTGAAAATTTTTTAAAATTAGATTTTATTATGACTTGGTGGGGTAGAGCACAATTAAAGTGGGATACATTTTACATGTTTTGGCTCTACCATAAATTTTAGCATGACTTAAGAAAATAATAGAAATGCATACATGCCTGCATTCTGTAAGGACTGTGCTATCCTTTGGTTCAATGAAATTAGCATGGGAAGAGAGCAGTTCCATTTTTTTATCCTTTCATATATTCTATTACAAATCATTTTTTCCAAACTAAGAAACTAACACAAGAATCCTATGTGGCTATCAATTGAAATCAGTACAGATTTCACTTCGGTTAGTTTAAAAAGCATTGCTACATTTTTAGATAAGCAGTGAAACTGAAATAAAAAGTTTCTCAGAGAAGATATTTCTAAATGAAGTTAGATCACGTCAGTGTGTTTAACTCAAAGTTTTATGTGGGCTTCAATTAGACCTAGAATGTATAAACCTGCAGATGAGATTAACCATACACATAACTTTGAGTTACTTTTCTATGTAACTTCTTTGAACATAACTTCAGATTTTAAAAGTTGACATAGAATTTCCAAAGTTGTGAGCTTTCTAAAATGGTTGGGGAAAACTGTATTGAACTTTTATTCAAAAGTTATTTCTATTGAATCTTTTACTTTATTTCAAAAGAATATTAGGTACTGCACTATACTGTATACAGGGTAGTACAATAAAATTAATAATTATAATAAAGAAATCAGGTAAAGTGAGAAGTTGTATTGTATTGTGTGATCAGGATAAAAGCTAGGAAGCAAAACTGCTGTCAAATTATCCTACATAAAGGTAGCTGAATATTACAAGTTCAAATGTCAGGTCCAAATAACCAAAGCAAAGCAAACCAAAACAAAACAAAACAAAAATATTTTTATTTCATAACACAAAAGCTGAAAATACATAAAATACACTTAATATAGTATTATGTTAGTAACCTTGATGCAAATACATGACAGACAGTCAGAGAAAGCAATTACTTAAGAAACTGGAGTAAGGCAAAGAGAGATAAGTCCAACCAATCTGTCGAAGTATGCACACATCCAAACGCCTGGGCTGATTCAGAAATAAAATCAAGGATCAAGAACAATGATCTGAAATGCCCTCAAAAGATTTTAGGATATAGTAAATAGTAAATGTATAAAATTCCCTGCTGCAATACAGTGTTGAAAGGTGAAGACCGTAACAAATATTACAACACATAGTTCGCTGTTAAAAACAATAAACACTGGGTGTCCAAAACCAAAACCTAAAAACGAAATCCAAACCAAGCAGATGTGGAAGGAAAATGAGGCTCTCAGACTTACAGCATTCTCCTGCATCCAGATATTCAGAGGAATATCTGGGGTATAACTCAAAAAAGAATTCAAGGTTATAGTTACTAATCAAATTCCTTAGTCTACATATATTCTGTTTTTCAATTAGGGGAGAATCCTCCACTTAGCAATGTACATGTGATTTATATGGCTGTCCCATTAAATTAATTGCACCAATTGAGAACAATTTACACAAACGTTTTATGGAACCATCATCGAAATTAATATGTCATGATACATATTACCTTTTGTTTTTCCCTACATACCTTCTCAAATTTCCCCACATTCAATTTGATAAGGACTTTGGCAGCAATCTACATTTAATTTTAAACTTGCAGAAAATTGGGTTCTAAACGTGTAAGTTATACGTCAGCAACAAAGCATTATTTATGATTCTTAAGAAACAACCGTGACTTTGAGTCACAAATCATAGAGCTATAGAAACTCCCAGCTGGAAGGAACCTTGGAGATAATCTAACCGTTTTATAGATGAAGAAATAGCTAACTAGAGATCAAGAAATTGACAAATGGCTTTGCAGTTTAATAGTGAAGGCAGGATTAGAACTCGAGTCTCCTGACTCCAAAATGAAAACTTCACCACTATCTTCCACTATGACTTTTGCTTCTCATAATATATAACAGATTCACAACAGAGACTTTTTTTTGTATTGTGGTCTGCTAGATATGTGTTAAAAGGTTCTACTGAACTGAATATATTAACTCTAAAACATGTTGGTTTTCTCTTATAGTAAGTTATCACAATGTTGATAGTGTTTTAATAACTGCAATATGTTTTTTGAATATTTGGAAGGGAAAAAGACAAATTTTTTCTTCATACGGTAGAATCACATATTGATTTGGAATAACATACGCCTAAAGTCAAAACCAAATTATTGGTACTTTTTTCCCCCAAATTTAGTTATTTAATATTTCAGGTAAATTTATAAAGGGATTGTGAAAGTATGGAATGTGGGAGTCTGGAATTTACAAAGAATAATTTCAGAAAAGCAATAGTGTAAAGTCACTAGCTAACGTGTTTTTCTCCCTTTATTGTTTAAAAAAAAGTTTCTAAACCTCAAATATTTCAATAACTTGTGTCCTAATCTTAAAAGTCCATCTTCTTACTGGAAGATTTGATGAACTAACTTCTGCTAAGTATAGATTCAGGTGTTTCCTTGTTTGTTCTGGTAATTTAGCTTTTAAAATTTATGTATTCTTGTAAAAAACTGTTTAAAATTCAAAAGTAAAAATAACAGAGAATAGTGGAAAATAATTTTTCCTTCTGCTGAGACCTCAAACTAATTATCCTCCTTGTATCAAACACTGATTTAGGTTTTTGATTATACTTTTAGAAATATTTTATGCACTTATAAGCATATGTATTCATTTATTTTATATATATACATACACATATATACTATATATATAATATATATACATACACACACACACTTGAGATAGGATCTTACTCTTTCTACAGGCTGGGGTGCAGTGGAGTGATCGTGGCTTACTAAAGCCTCAATCTCCTGGGTTCAAGTGATCCTCCATGTCAACCTCCCAAGTACCTGGGACCACAGACATGCACCAACATGAGTGGCTAATTTGTTTTTTTTTTTGTTTTTTTGGTTTTTTTTTTTTAGAGATACAGGTCTTTCCCAGGGTGGTCTCAAACTCCTGAGCTCAACCAGTCCTCCCAACTCAGCCTTCCAAAGTGGTGGGATTACAGGCATGAGTCACCACACGTCTTATTTTATATGTTAAAGAAAGCATTCACTAATATTCTGTCCTTAATATTTATTGTACCAAAAGCCATTTTGGAAAGAAAAAAGTCTGATCTATCCTGTTTGGTAACAGATACTAAGTTTCTTTGTCTATTTTAACAAGTCTATATGTGCTCCTGATTACCTTGTATGTGCAAGGTAATGTAAGACATACAGAAAAAAATCAGGCACAGTGACCACCATAGAGAATAACACTGACAAAACCTGATATCGTTCTTAATTCTATTTCCAAAAGTATTACCAAAACACTGGTTTGATACTAGGAGACCCTCTGTTCTCACACATTTTCTTCTGACATTAAAATAAAAATGCCATTTGGACAAAATTTACTAAATGTTTTGGGATTTAGCTACATGTTTCTAAAATTGTTGTTGTTTATTTTTTTACTAGGTTTGTTGAAGACTTAAAAACTAATTTTGATAATATTCATATGGCAAATAAGCAGTCTGATGTATTTCTCTCCTCCTTAATGCAAAGTTCCTCTAATAAAGCAATCTCTTTTATTAAGCCCAAATTCAAAATCTTAGTTGATTCAGTTATGTATTCGCTATTTGTATGTTCATGAGAATCATACAGAAGCTTAGAAATGATATTATTATTATCTAGAGTAGACTGACTATAAAATATTAATTCCCTTACTCAAGTAAAGAATATAGCCAAATAAATGCCACTCATACATTTTCATTGGCGATTGAAATCCCTATTTCAGTGACTATATCAGTGGCTATTCTTAAGGAGATTTGGAGAGAGGACTTACAATACACTAACTTGTGGTTAGTGTTCTCATTAATGCCTAATATCAGAACTCTTTCTGAAGGGGAAAAACATTTTGATAAGTGTTGAAAAGTGTTCCATTAAAGTACTAAACAAACTTTAATAAGATGCAATTAAAGAGGTGCTGGAAACGAGAGGTATTAACTTTACCTAAAACTAGTCCATTTTCTTAAATCAAAATGGTGTTTATGAAAATACTGACTCGTGGAAATTTAAATAATGTCTTGCTATAAAAAGTTTGAGAATAGTTAAACCCTGTTAGACTGGCTACTTTATTTCCATATTTGCAATTTAATTTAATAAAGCTATTTTGCACTGTATCCTCTATAATCAGGATTTAGTATTTTCCAAACTAATTTGTTTTAAGAATTATTTTGTTATTCTAGGGTGTCTTGTGGGATTAACGCTCCTAGAATGCACTTCCACACAGTGTTTGGAACCTGGATTTTAGCTACAGTATCATGCCGTGGGCAAATAATGCATGGTACCCTGAGGGCTTCAACTGTGATTTTTGTGGACCATCTCTCTTTCCCTAGGTCAATGACTAACAGGTATTTGAGAATTCTTCCAGTGAACCTAGGGGAGAAAATTGTTGGTTTACCCTTGCTCAGATACCACAGAGAGCCTTTTATTTTAAGAACCTTGGCACCTTTTGTAAATACAATTGGCAGTTGGAAGAATGAAGTGTATTAAATTTAAAGATTGTTTTCTAGCCACAGGGGTCTAGGCCAAGCCACTGGAAGGATTAGTATATCATATTTCTTCAGACATTTGCTTCAGTGTTTTATCATTCTCAGTCACTTGCTTTCCCAAAGCAGAAAGAACAGAAGGAGAAGTAATTAAATACAATTTCTTCCTCCTCTACAGGAAACCAAGATGACAATGGCAATTTGTTACCTTCTGGAAATAAGGGAGCAATTAAGGGAGAAATAAATCTTCAAGGATTTTCCTAAATCTTTAACTCGTTTTACAGCAGCCTATTACCAAGTGCTAGTGTGTATATTGGCTTCATTTGGAACATTGTCTTACCTATATTTGACACCTAATAACTTTGGTGATTAATTGATTGACTGAACAACCACTGGCAAAAAGAGTAATAAGACATTAAAAGTAATAGTTGAGCACATTTTAAGACAACGTGATTAATGTTCTTTGTAGAAACTTAAGAGGATCCAACAGTCTACATTCATAGAAATATTGTAAGAAACAGATGAAATAAAGATTTATGAAAAGGCCAGTGTTTTCTGTATTCAGGCTCTTACTTAGTTACCTAGGTGTATGTAGTGTGTCCCTGCCTCATTGATGACATCAAAACCGCATTCTCGTACTCAGTTCTGCTAATAAAACCTAAACTTGTTTTGCTCTGTCTGAAACTTGATCTTGGTCATCTATGTAGTATTCTCTAGTATTGATTATGCCTTTTTTGCTTATCTACCTTTCTTTCAATTAGAGTTCATGGTTAGAATATTACATCATATTAAAGATATTTTTTAAAATTAAATGAAATAAATGTCAGAAATGCTTGGTTATAAACACACAATTACATCACAGGTGATAAAACGGATAATGTTGGAACAATGTACATAAGTTATTTAATATTTGGGGTTTATATGTTGTGAAATTTAATCACGAATAAGCATTTAATTATAATAACCTATATACTTTTTATTAAAACTTTATTTTTATATTGATATAAAGATGTAGAAATAATAGTAGCTATAACTCTTGCTGTTTCTTGGTATTTTCTGAGTATCCTTTTCATATTTGTACAAGCAAAGGACATTTAGACTGCAATTATTGCTAACTATATATTAGCACCAAACACTACTATTTTTGAGAATACTTTGTGAGAAGCTATCTTTTGTAGCCACCTTCCTAATCTTCTACTTCAATTACACTTTTAAAAAGGTGTACCAAACATCAAAATATTTACATTTCACATCTCAGATGCAAAATTGTATCTTATTTTCTTTAAACTAAGATACTCAACGGGTAGACTAGAGACCCATGGGGCTGCTTGGCATCTTTTTGAGGCGTCTTCAAAGGCAAAACAATTTCTAAATATTAATAAGTTTTTTTTACCCACTACCATTCTCTCATGAGTATATAGTCACAATTTTCTAAGGATTTAGAATGTGTGAAGATTTCATATAATAAAATATTTTAATATATGAATACCTACATAACACAGTGACTAATATTTTCCAAATGACAGATGCACGATGTTACAAAGTCATTCAAGGTAAGAAATACCATCAAATAACAAGATTGAAGCGCGCATTTTTAGAAACAATACAAAAAGTTTTTGTTAAGTGGTTTCAGATTTCTCATTGAAGCTACCTTTAAGAAACTACCACTTGACGAGATTTGGTATAGTATTGTAGAGGTCAAGAAAAAACTTCCCTTTTGTTCTTCAAAAGTTTGCTGAAAATCACTGGCAAAAGGCAGATTAACAGGAGAAAAGGCCTACAAATTTATTAACATGTACCTGGGAGCCTTTAGAATGAAAATCTAAAGATATATGGGAAATTGTGCATTTTAATGATTGGGTTTGGCAAAGCGTAGACAGCCGTGTAAAAATATGATTAGACATAAAAAGCGTAATCAAATGTTAACAGACTGAGTGGGGAAACCCAGCAATACTTGCCTATCTAGATTCTTCTTGTCCTCTCTGAGCACGTATTGTGTCCCTCTGGGTATGGGACAGGACCTTTTGATAAGGGTTTTATGAACTACAGTCAAACAAAGAAGGTCAAATAATTTCTTTATGATCAGTTTTTACACAGAAAGGCAGAGGGAAAGTTAGAATAATATTTTTAAGTTTTATGGCTGGCTGTGGGGAAATGGAGTTCCCGTTTCTATTACCTGCTTAGAGAAAGAGAGATTGTACTTTCTACTCTAGCTTAGGTGGACAATAGGACTGACAGGCAGGAGAGCAGGAGAAGGTCAGAGAAAAGCTTTGGCTTCTGAGGCAAAATATATATATATAGATAGATAGATAGATAGATTTTTTTTTTTTTTTTTTTGAGATGGAGTCCCACTCTGTCACCCGGGCTGGAGTGCAGTGGTGCGATCTCGGCTCACTGCAACCTCCGCCTTCATGTTCATGTGATTCTCCTGCCTCAGCCTTCTGAGTAGCTGGGATTACAGAAGCTTGCCACCACACCGGGCTAATTTTTGTGTTTTTAATAGAGACGGGGTTTCATCATGTTGGCCAGGCTGGTCTCAAACTCCTGACCTCAAGTGATCGGCCTTCCAAAGTGCTAGGATTACAGGCATGAGCCACTGCGCCTGGCCGGGGCATTGTTTTTGAGTCCCAACAGCACCTGAGAATAATATTTTCTGTTTGAAAAGGCTACTAAATACCCCTTTGTATTTCAACTATAAATCTTGGAAGGCTACATTTATTTCCCATAATCCAAGAAAAAAACTTGTTGTAAAAGATTGAATGCAGAAGCAGATGTGAGAATCTAGGTGTCTTTCATTAAGGTAGATTTTTTCCCACTATTGTTTGGAAAATATTATTTTTTTCATTAAACTATGGTATTTATACTAATAAATAGCAGATCTAGTATTATCTTTAAATTAATTAATAAGTAGTTATGAAATTCACAATTTAAGTTTTCATCTAGTTAATACTGATATGTATAGCCCACATAAAGAAAAGTTCTTTGTGGTCCTAAATAACTCTTAAGAATGAAGAAAATATACTGTAACCAAAAAGGTTGAGAAATGCCACCTTAAAAAAAGTCATCATGCAAATCAAGAAATTGGACATGTGCATATCCTTATTCTAATGTGGCTACTTCTCTTATATTTAATCCACATGATTGTTTACATTCAAGCCTTTGTGGATTATTACTCTCTGTAAGGCTTCTGTGCATCTTCCTTTCAAAAAGAATTTTCAAAAACATATCTTTATCCTTTGTTAGTTTGTGTTGTAGGAATTCAGATTTCCAAAGTACTGAGAAATCTTCTAATTTTAAGCTCCACACATATTTATGTCCCTGGAAAGTATGCTTTTTAATCTCATTCTTCGAGAAAATTGTCTCTGCTTTCCTTATTACTTGGCTTCTGCATGCCTTGTTTTATGCATACTTTTTGATATGGTTTGGCTGTGTCCCCACCCAACTCTCATCTTGAATTGTAGCTGCCATAATCCCCATGTCTTATGGGAGGGACCCGGTGGGAGATAATTGAATTGTGGACGGTTCCCCCCCAATACCGTTCCCATGACACTGAAAAAAATCTCACAAGATCTGATGATTTTATAAAGGGAAACCCTTTTGACTTGGTTCTCATTCTCTCTTGTCTGCTTCCATGTAAGATGTGCCTTTTGCCTTCTGCCATGATGGTGAGGCCTCCCAAGCCACGTGTAACTGTGAAGTCATTAAACCTCTTTTTCTTTGTAAATTACCCAGTCTCGAGCATGTCTTCATCAGCAGTGTAAAAATGGACCAATACACTTCTTTAACCACTCATCAATCAAAAACTAAAGAAAATAATTTCAAGGAGGAACACAACTCAGACTGTGTCTTTCTGAATAGCAATGTCTGCCTGATTCTCCCTTGGAGATGGCAGAAGACACTTAAAAGCATTTTTTTTTCCTGCTAGCTTCACAGCATCTGCAACTCACACAGTTGTTACTTTTTACCACTCAAGTCTTCTCCATAAATTTTAGAATCAATTGGCGAGAAGAAGGATCGTAGGTAATAAGTTCTTTTATATGAATATTTGACCAGATGCCTTGGGATTCATAATACTTGATATTTAGTGCTTTGTGACTGCAAGTTAAGCCAAAATTTAATACAATCAAATAGATCATTCAATTTAGGCAAAAAAAATTTCAGATTTTTTTTGTGAATTTGATCACATGGGCTGTGTATTTCAAAACTGCTCCTCTGTAATTTTATATCAGCTAATGGAGACTTTATATAAACTGCTACCAACTATAAAGGCTCAAATTTAAAATGACACTAAAAAGTTAATGATTTTCTCCAAAGTGAGTACAGAACAGAAGAACAAATCCTGTGAATAGAAATGACACTTATAAAGAAATATAGGAATAAAGGTAAATTAACTAACTAAAGAACTACTAAGGGTATTTGAAAAAGATAAAGAATATAAACAAAGAGGTTGAAAAAAAGTAATTTAACATGATTTTAGAGGTAAGAGAGGTTAAAAAAACTGGTAAGTCAAATTTAATAGTAAAATGTTAGCAAGTCCTTCAACTAACAGTTTACTTGTGAATTGGTCAACATTGATGTTTGTTGTTGTTTGCTTCTTTTACTTCCAGAAAAACCAGGATGTAAATTAACAAATATTAAATATTTTGAGCATTGAAGTCCTATTAGTTTTCAGTATTTTAGGATCAAAAGGCACTTCTAATATATTTAACTTGGAAACTCTATAGTTATCTTTTAATAGCTGAGAAAACCGTGACCCATGAGCTCCAAAGTCAAAATGTGGATGCCTGGCTTTTACTCTTACTCATAGTTCATTGTTCTACATTTTACTAAAATTATACATTGGCATAAAGTTTTAGTAAATAAAAAATAAGCTGGTAGAAGAAATAAATGGACAAAAAATGGCCAAATAAAGAGAATAGTGGGTTTTTTACAAAACTAAACATGCAACTATCATGCGTTCCAGCAATTGCACTTTTGAGAATTTACCTCATAGAATAATAAAACTTAAGTTCATGCTAAAACCTGTATATAGATGTTTATCGCAGCTTATTTCTAGTAGCCCAAATTGGTAACAATCCATACAAGTTAATGGTTACACAAGCTGTGCTACATCCCTACCGTGGAGTACTATTCAACAATACAAAGGAACATACTATTAATACTGACAAACATTATCTTTTTGACCAACTCTAGCCAGGCTCCTTTGAGTTCTCTTTCAACTAGACCTAAACCTTGGCCTATGAAGATTTGAGCAAAACAGTAA
Organism: Gorilla gorilla gorilla; assembly: GCF_029281585.2. Classification (NCBI taxonomy): domain Eukaryota; kingdom Metazoa; phylum Chordata; class Mammalia; order Primates; family Hominidae; genus Gorilla; species Gorilla gorilla. Next base: position 60,136,563 of record NC_073232.2, on the reverse strand, counting down.
CATAGTTTAGTTTCTAACAGCTAAAGTTACATCCCTAAAATGACCCCAAGTCTCCTTAAATATCACCTGAGAAAACTGAAGGCTGAGAGACAGGGGCTAATATTAAAGACAAGTTCCCTGTCTCCCACTCTCTGTTGGAGGACAGGAACATAACTTCCATTAGCAGCAGTTAACAGACTAAGATGGGTTTCACATAGAACAACTCTCTTCTCCCACTTTTGTAATGTTTCACTTCCCTAACCCTACTGAGTCCCTCTTCCTTATTCTGTCATTCCCTCTTTAAAGTCCCAATCACCTGTCTATACAAATTGCATGTCAGTTCATGCTGAACTCTTTTTGATATTGCAATAGTAGCTTACTGATTAAAATCTATCCTTGCTACTTTAACTCATGTCAGGCTTTGTTTATCTTTGACAATATATGTAACAGTCTGGATCATGAACAAAGCAGGAGCACTGTCATCTCAGACAAACGCCGCCACTTTTAAGTTCCAGCTCCCTTTCTAGCCCCATGCATTTCAAGGAAATCACTTCTCTTCTGACTACAAGCAGACAGAAAGAGCAGACAGTAAAACACAGATAAGACAGCTGGGGCACAGAGGGAGGTTGGGGGAGAGTCTCTTGGGTAACTTCCAAACTTCACCCTCATACAACGGGCCCCAGTAAAACAGCGGGCCTTAATAAACACATGCCTTTCCCTTCAGGTGCACTAAGATAGGGAAGCTAAAAGCAGACTCAGGGGATATGCCTGCAGCTGCAGGAAGATGTATGGAAACAGACACATAACTCTCCCTCCCAGATAAGCACAACAAAGAGACACAGAAGCAGTCCAAGCCTCTGATAAACTCTCCCACCCTGAATCCTTAAAAACTCTTAATCTGGGCCGGGGCGTGGTGGCTCATGCCTATAATTTAGCACTTAGGGAGGCCAAGGCAGGCAGAATACGAGGTCAGGAGTTTGAGACCAGCCTGGCCAACATGGTGAAACCCCGTCTCTACTAAAAATACAAAAAATCAGCCTGGCATGGTGTCATGCGCCTGTAGTCCCAGCTACTCAGGAGGCTGAGGCAGAAGAATCGCTTGAACCAGGGAAGCCAAGATTGCATTTAATGGAGATTGCACCACTGCACTCCAGCCTGGGCAACAGAGTGAGATTCCGTCTCAGAAAAAAAAAAAAAAAAAAAACTCTTAGTCTGTAAGAGAGTGTGGCTCTGACCTAACTCAGCCAGACGCCCCCTCAGGTTTATTTAAAATAAGCCTGTCCCTGTTGACTGAAAACCCACCCTTCATGTTTCTCTCCTCTTTCTTTAATTCTTACAGATCACCCTCCAGCGAATTATGCTGAGTGTAAAAAAAAAAACCCAACAGATTATATACTGTAAAATTCTATTTGTATAACATTCTTGAAAAGACAAGATTACAGAAATGGAGAACAGATTCGAGGTTTCTGGGGGTTAAAGTCAAGGTGTGTGGGGACGGGTGGAACGGAAGTGAGTGTGGTTATAAAAAGGCAAGATACACGACCCCTGTGGTGATGGAATTGTCATGCATCTTGACTGTATCAAAGTCAAAGCCCTAGCTTTGATATTCTACTACAGTTCTGTAAGATGTTACTATGGCGAAAACTGAGTAAAGTGTATACTATATTTTTCCGTATAATTTCTGTAACTTTTTACAAACACATAATTAACTCAAAGAAAAAATAAAAGTACATTTATGTCATTAGAAAATTTATAGAGCTATATATTTAAAATGTATGATAGATTTTCTCCAAAATTTATTCCATTATGTGTATCTTTTTTTTTTACAATTTCCCAGTTGTGAAATTACATTAAAAGCATTGTTTCTCTCAAAAGCATTTACTATAAATGTCAAGCAACTTCTTTGTTGTTACTTAAAACCTAAGCATATGATGTATATTACCTCTTGAAGAGGTAATGCAACATGAAAATGTGTAATAGATATGTGATATTGAATGTTACTTAACTTCTCTAAACCTCTTGAATCAAGTCAGTAAGGCAGGATAAATGTACCTAATACCATAACATACATCTTTGAGGAAAGAATGACATGTTTATAAGGCATATATATATGCCATATATATACATATGTATATATGTATATATGTATATATATGGCATATATATATAAGGCATATATATGTGTATATATACACACAATGTATGTATATATATATATATATATACATTGTCACATGGCAAAACTCAAAACTCAGTAGTTACAAGTACTGTAAGTACTATTTATAAATGAGCTTCATTTATTTGAAAATGAAAATCAGACTAGGAAGTAATTAATTTACCGAATTATTTCAAAACATTATTAGTTGTGTGTGTGTGTATATGTGTGTGTGTGCATATATATATGTATATATATTTATTTATATGCTTTTTATTCTAGGAAGAACATAAATCATTCTTATTCTAGGAACAGAACATAATATTTCCAATCCACTAAAAGAATTCTCTATAGTATAATGTTAACTTGCCTACCAGTGAGCATTCAAATGATTGAGAATGATACTTTATAATCCACTAACAATCTATTGCAAATATTCTGTTGTGAAAGTATTCTATAAATGAATAAGAGATATATCTCTCTGATTACTCTTCTGTATTCTTTTCAAGAAAATTCCAGTTTGACTGAGATATACTTAACAAAATGTGTATATATTTAAGGTGTATGATGTGATGATTTAATACATATATACATCAAGCTAATTAACATATTATCACCTTACATAGTTATTGTGTTTGTTTGTCTCTGTGTGTGTTTGTGGTAAGAATGCTTAAGATCTACTCTCTTAGCAAATTTCAAGTATGCAATACAATATTACTAGCTATAGTCACCATGCTGTATATTAGACTCCCCAGAATTTATTTGATTACAACTGTAAGTTTGGAACCTCTGACTAACCCCCAGCCCTTAGCAACAACCATTCTACTCTCTGCTTATTTGATGTTGTTTTTAGATTTCACATAGAAGTGAGATCATATGGTATTGGTCTTTCTTTACCTGGCTTCGTTCACTTAGCATAATGTCTTTTAGATTTATCCATGCTGATGCAAATGGCAAGATTTTCTTCTGTTTTTGGCTAAATAATATGCACTGAATATACAGATGCTCCTCAATTTATGATAGGGTTATGCCCCATTAAACTCATCATAAATCAAAAGTATTTTAAAGTCAGAAATGCATTTAATACTGGCAGCACAGCAAACGGTCTTCAACTTAGAATAGTTCACATTACGATTTTTTTTTGTTTTATGATGATGCAAAAGCAATATTCAGCAGAAACTATCAATTCATTGTAAGTCATAGGAGGCCTGGAACTTATAATAGGGTCATATCCAGATAAACTCATCCTAAAGTCAAAAATTCATAAGTAAAACCATTGTATCTACCAAATATTCTCTATTTATCTGTCCACAGATACTTTGATTGTTTTCATATCTTGGCTACAGTGAATAACACTGCAGTGAACATGGGCGTGCAGATATCTTGTAGAGATGCAGATTTTATTTACATTGGGTATAGAGATGCTCCTCAATCTACAATGGTGATACATCACAATAAACCTATGGTAAGCTGAAAATATTGTAAGTCAAAACTGCATTTATTACACCTATCCCACCGAACATCATAGTGTAGGATAGCCTATCTTAAATGCAGTTGGAACACTTACATTAGCATGGAAGGCTGGGAGCTGGAGTTCATTGCTACTACCCAGCATCATGAGAGAGTATCATGTGCCATGTTGCTAGCTGGGAAAATGTCAAAATTCAAAATTTCAAGTATCGTCTCTACTGAATGCATATTGAATTCATATCATGGTAAAGTTACAAAATCATAAGTTGAACCATCATAAGTCTGACCAGTCTGTATATCTAGAAATAGAATTGCTGGATCATGTGGTACTTCTATTTTTAATTTTTTTAGGAACTTCCATACTGTTTTCCACAGCAGCTATGCCAATTTACATTTTATCCAATAATACTTAAGAATTCTCTTCTCTGCAAACCCTTGCACACATCTGTTATAAATTGTCTTTTTGATAACAGTCATTCTAACAGATGGGATATCTCACTATGGTTTTAATTCGCATTTCCTTGATGAATAGAGATGGCGAACACATTTTTATTTGTTCTATAGATCCATTTTTTCTATAGTGTTATTCAAATATGCTAGTTCCCTATTGATTTTCTGTCTGGATGATCTATCCATTGATGAAAGTGGGGCATTGAAATTCCATACTGTTACTGTATTTCTGTCTATTTCTCCTTTCAGTTATGTTAATATTTGCTTCATATATTTTATTGCTCCAATGTTGAGGGCGTATATACTTAAAATTATTATATTCTCTTGATGATTGGACTCTTTATCATTATATAATGATCTTCTTTGTCTCTTGTGACAGATTTGACTAAAAATCTCTTTAGTTTTATATAAGTATAGCCATGACTGCTCTATTTAGTTTACCCATTTGCATAAAATAACATTGCTAATCCCTTCACTTTCAGCGTATGTATATCCTCAAACCAAAGTGAGTCTTCCATAGGCAGAATACTATTGGATGTTTTTAAATTACTTATCCACCATTTCTTTTGATTGGAGAATTTAATTCATTTGCATTAAATTACTGTTAGGTAAAGATTTATGATTACTATTTGGTTAATTGTTTTTTGACTGATTTGTAGTTTCTTTGTTCTTTTCTTTCTCCCCCGTTGTCTTAATTGTGATTTGTTGATTTTTTGTAGTGGTATATTTTGATTCCATTCTAATTATCTTTTGTGTATCTACCTGAGAATTTTTATTTGTGATTATCATGAGATTTACATAAAACATAGTTATTACAGTCTATTTTAAACTGATAACTTCAACTTTGTCTTTCACAGTTTTAATGTTATGTCTCACAGTAATCTTTTTTGGGTTGATCCTTTTTTGGGATCCATTAGCTTCATGAATCTGAACATTCATATTCCTCCTAAGATTTGGAAATTTTTTTTTAAATAAACTTTCTCCCACTTTTTCTCCCTCTCCTCCATCAAGAACTTCCACAAGGAGTTTATTCACTAGTTTGTTGGTGTTTCACAGGTGTCATATATTTTCTTCATTTTTTTCTTTCATTTTTCTATTTGTTCATCTAAGTAGCAATTTTCTTTTTTAAAGTCTTTAAATTAAAAAATTAATAATATCTTTATGTATAAACCATAATTGTAGAAGTTCTGGAATACAATGTGATGTTTTGATAAGTGTATATAATACTGCATTCTTAAATCAAGTAAATTAACACGTCCATCACCTTGCTTACCTATCTTTTTTTATGAAAATACATCTGAAATTTACTATCTTTGTTATTTTGGAATATATAATGCATTATAGACATTTCACAGGGCGATAGACATCAACACCAATTCTTTCTGTCTATCTGAAACTTTGTACTCTTTGATTAACAACTTGTTTCCTTTTTTTGCAACCCCCTACCCCCAGCTTCTGGTAACCATGATTTAATCTCTATTTCCATGAGTTCAACCTTATCAGATTCCATATAGAAGGCGAATCATGACAATGCTAATCAAGGTAGAAAAGTTGATTAACATTGCTTAAGGCCAACATCTATACACTAGTCTCTATTGTAGTAACACATGCTCAATTGCATTTTTCCCTACAATAATGTTTTGAGGATAGTAATGTCATCTCCTGTTATAAACAAATAAAATTTAAACCTGGATGTAGAATCAAAGCCCACACTCTTTTCACTATACCCTGAACCTATTAAACTGTTCCAGTTCTACAGTCTCAGGCCAACATACTCTCAATTATTCTTCTATGCTGCCACCTACCCCAAAACACTGCTGAAAACTGGCATACATGCAAAAACCTTTTTTTTTAGCAGCATTTCTAAAAATAGCTACCTTGTAATTCAAAGCTACTTTCTTATTCTTTATTACCATGAAATTGAAATCAGTTAAAGAACCTCCTGACCAAATATTTAGTACTGAAGAAAAAGTATATAGAGTAAATAATTCGGAAATACCAGTTTACTTTGTGGGCACTATTCTTCTGGCCCAAGGCTTTTGAGTTCAGAAGAGATTTGGTACGAAATGAAAGGAGAGACAAGGGATGGTTATATTTAAGTAAATAGCTCCTTCCTCTGTAATTCCATAGTGCCACACTTCCAATACAGTGGCCACCAGTCTCATGTAGCTACTAAGCCCTTGCAATGTGGGTATAAGAATTGGAAAGTCTTAGTATGTAAAAGAATGTAAAATATCTCATTAATGGTGTTAATTATAATTATACATTGAAATGATATTTTGGATATTTGACTTATGTTCTTAAATGTATTGCACCTATTTCATTTTACCTTTAAGAAACCACTAAGAATTTTAAAATTGCATACATATCTTGCAACAGATTTCTCTTGGTAATTTCATACTGCTTTATCCATATCACTTGTAAATATCCATCTTATTGTAGGATGAAATATTGCATGTATTTGTTTCTGATACCTCAGAAAGCACTGAGGTATTGGAGTCATTGTCCATAGCTTATTTATTATTCCCAAAGCACAGCTGTGTGACTGGCACACAGTGGACATTCAATAAATGCTCTTGAAGTGGTTTTTGATTAGCTTCACTTTTAAAATAACAAAATAAATTTAAACATCAATTAAGGCAATTAGTCAACTTGCATGAAAACATTTTCTAATACAACTTTACATTGTTGTTTTTAAACAAATGAAACTAAAATTTTAAGTTTAATTACTGACTTCCATTAAGTAGTAATTTTATGTCAAATGTCTCAACCTTTGCTAGATTATGCATATGTCCTCCCATTGCCACTCTACTACACTCCATTGCTTTAAAATTACTTTTATAAAATGACCTAGATTTAGAGAAATCATTCACCCAGAGAAGAATGCATCACAGAACTCTGAAATGTAGAGTAGGTTGATCTTAGTGCACTGTTTAGAATAAAACAGAAAGGTATAGGCAAGAGTAACAGATCTGGATTTCAGTATTGTGAATTTTTGTTACAAAAATAAAATTACTATTCATATTGAATATTGTAAATATCTCAGAATTTAGAAAAACAAATGGCTTTTTACAGAACATTTTTTATTAAAAACTGCTACAACCATCCAAGCTATGAACAATATGTGAAGACACGTTTCATTCCCTAGGTAAGTTATTCTCATCATAATTTTTATAATAGCGAAAGTCACTAGATAGATAAATAATCTGAGAATTAGCATTTATTCAAGGTTGAGGCTTGTATATATTAAACACTTTAAACTGTTCACTTCTCATATAAATCATATGTTATCAAAATATTCATTGCAATATTCCTAAATTTTAAAATATTTTGGCTTATAAGGAAGTCTACTTTGGGTTACATGTATTTCTTCTTGTAAGTTGAAAGACTCTTTTATTTATGACATATTAAACAATTTCAAACTCTATCTAAACTTCCAAAACCCAAAGATATATAAACTTTGCAATTTGACAGACAATGTAATTTTTCTTGAACTGAAATACATTCAGGAATATAGCATGTTCTTTTAAAGTATTTTCATTTTATGGAATCAAAGTAACTCCTAAATCTGTCTTCATAATTTTACTATTCATCACTGCAGAATTAAGGTGAAATCAATAATGTGGTGGCAGCAAATAGCACAGAAGATCAGAGAGAAGCAAACTGAAGCTGACACCTTTAGCATTTGTGTGACTGATAGCATTCTGCAAAATAGCTAATCATCCTGAGAAGACTGTATTTCATGAAAATGAGTCATTAGATTGAGAGTTGTCAGGATCAATAAATGTGCATTTTAAATTTATAGTTAACCTAATTTCATATGCAATTTGTTTAAAATTATTTCCTTCTCAGATATTCAGTATCCCTCACTTAATGGTGTTACTAAATTATAATGAATGACTCTGGACTGGAATAGGTTTTTGCTACTAATAGACAAGACAGTGGTTGTATTTGACTAATAAATTAGCTATTAAACTTTCTAAGTATTGACTTGTAATAGATAATCAACACAATTCTATTTTTTTCATTTAATATAGTAAAAAGTATCATTATTCTGAAGTTTAAGACAAATTCATCTGTGTATATCCAATACGCAGAAAACAGGATATGCTTGATAAATCTTTGTGGATTTAGTGGATGGGAAAATTCAAAATATTCTTAACATTTTTAGCCAAATACTCACACAGTAATTTATTTTTTATTTGTCATTTAAGGTTCAACTAGCCCCAGAATGTAATTAATATTTCCCTCTGCTTCCTTAATATCTGGCAAGGCTTCCTTTTAATACTTTTTTCTTTAGCACAACACCTTATTGTGAGACTCTTTCTACCATACAAAATCACTGTTATACATGAGTGCTTTCCATCAAGCAATGTTTTCTCATTCTCTACTCAAGTGCATCTTTGCACCACTCTGCTATTGATTTGGGGTCTCTGACAGACTATCACACTCAAACAACACAATCAGGTTTATAATTTATACTTGTGACTGTGTCATTAAAACTTGTCAGTAAATATTTTCAAACTTGCCATTTCCTAATTAGAGATTCACAGGGGAACACTTGTAGAATTCAAAGGAATGGACTTTCAACTTCTCAGAGTAGGTATTAGGTCACAAAAGCCATATCATTCAAATGAATTAGACATTGATAAAGTTCTTCTATTATTACTGGTAGGTTATATTTATAGGCAACGTCATGAAGTGACAGTACAAATCTGTATCAGTTGTCTATACACTGCCTAGCTGTTTTTATTATGTATAAAGAAGAGCTACTGTCCCTGGCAAGCATTGCTTAAATTAGTATAAATGTGATTGGTCTATTTGCACTTCAGTTGAATTAAAGGAGCTAGATGGAAATTTTTTCCTACCTTGTTAAAATTTGCAGCAGCAAGAAAATAAAGAAAGAATGGGTTAATTTTATAGGTGACATTGCCTCTGGTGCATGTGTATATTCGTTTCTTATGACTGCCATAACAAAGTATAACAGATTGAGTGGCTTACAAAAAGAGAAACATATTGTCTCACAGTTCTGGTGGCTAGAAATCCAAGGTTAAGGTGTCAGCCAGAATGGTTCCTTCTGAAGGCTGTAAGGAAGAATTTGCTCCATGCCTCTTGCCTACCTTCTGGTGGGTCACCGGTGATCTTGTAGATTGAGCTTCATCTTCATATAGCATTCTTCCTATGGAGTGTCTATGTCCAAAGTACTCCTTTTTTAAAAAATAAAAACTCCATTTATGTAGATTAGGGTCGATTTACTCCAGGATGACTTCATCCTAAGGAATTACATCAGTAACTACTTCCAAATAAGGTTATATTCTGAGTTTCTAGGTGTAAGGACTTCAATATATAATATTGTAAGGGACTCAGTTCAACCAATAATAATATGAAAGTATGAATATATATGAATTTTATTTTCTTTCTTATTAAGTCAAACTTAATATCAAATTTAATATTAAATCAAAAAAGAGAAAGAATAAAAACAAAACAAAAATTTGACTTTTATGTATGACTTAAATTTAATGCTTTGGCACCCTAAAAGTCCTGTCTTCAGCTGTTGTGAATGTACTTTTTTAAAGTGCATCCATTATTAAAAAATAAATAAAATATTTGATATTTCAATAATAGGTATTGTTTTTTCTTCTGACAACAATGAGGTAGCTAATTTGCTTCTTTATAAAACCAAGATACACTTCTGAGTGCTTAGCAAGTGCCAAGAGAAGTTAATAGCATTTTTTGTGGACAGAAGAGAAAGCAAGCTACACTGATATTGGTCTCAACTAGCTGCTACCTGGGTACTTTAGCTTTTACAAAATTTTTTTTTTTTAATTTTCTCAGACAAGTTCTCACTCTGTTGCCCAAGCAGCAGGGCAGTGGCACAATTGTGGCTCACTCTAGACTTGACCTCCTGGGCTCAAGTGATCCTCCCATCTTAGCCTCTGGAGTGGCTGGGACTACAGGCATGTGCCATCACACTCAGCTAATTTTTTATTTTATTTTTTATTTATTTATTTTTATTATACATTAAGTTTTAGGGTACATGTATACAATGTGCAGGTTTGTTAGATATGTATACATGTGCCATGTTGGTGTGCTGCACCCATTAACTGCTCATTTACATCAGGCATATCTCTGAATGCTATCCCTCACCCCTCTCCACACCCCAAAACAGGCCCCAGTGTGTGATGTTCCCCTTCCTGTGTCCAAGTGTTCTCATTGTTCAATTCCCACCTATAAGTGAGAACATGCGGTGTTTGGTTTTTTGTCCTTGTGATAGTTTGCTGAGAATGATGGTTTCCAGCTTCATCCATGTCCGTACAAAGGACATGAACTCGTCATTTTTTATGGCTGCGTAGTATTCCATGGTGTATATGTGCCACATTTTCTTAATCCAGTCCATCATTGTTGGACATTTGGATTGGTTCCAAGCCTTTGCTATTGTGAACAGTGCCTCAATAAACATACGTGTGCATGTGTCTTTATTGCAGCATGATTTATAATCCCTTGGGTATATACCCAGTATTGAGATGGCTGGGTCAAATGGTATTTCTAGTTCTAGATCCTTGAGGAATCACCACACTGACTGCCACAATGTTTGAACTAGTTTACAGTCCCACCAACAGTGTAAAACTGTTCCTATTTCTCCACATCCTCTCCAGCATCTGTTGTTTCCTGACTTTTTAATGATCGCCATTCTAACTGGTGTGAGATGGTATCTCATTGTGGTTTTGATTTGCATTTCTCTGATGGCCAGTGATGATGAGCATTTTTTCATGTGTCTTTTGGCTGCATAAATGTCTTCTTTTGAGAAGTGTCTGTTCATTTCCTTTGCCCACTTTTTGATGGGGTTGTTTGTTTTTTTCTTGTAAATTTGTTTGAGTTCTTTGTAGATTCTGGATATTAGCCCTTCGTCAGATGAGTAGATTGCAAAAATTTTCTCCCATTCTGTAGGTTTCCTGCTCACTCTGATGGTAGTTTCTTTTGCTGTGCAGAAACTCTTTAGTTTAATTAGATCCCACTTGTCAATTTTGGCTTTTGTTGTCATTGCTTTTGGTGTTTTAGACATGAAGTCTTTGCCCATGCCTATGTCCTGAATGATATTGCCTAGGTTTTCTTCTAGGGTTTTTATGGGTTTAGGTCTAATATTTAAGTCTTCAATCCATCTTGAATTAGTTTTTGATGAAGTCCTGCTATGTTGCTCAGACTAGACTTGAATTCCAGTTCTCAATAAATCCTCCTGCCTTGGCCTCCCAAAGTGCTGGGATTATAGGCATGAGTCACTGCACCTGGGCAGCAATTTTAAAAATCTATTAAATTACAGTTTATTTACAAATCCATGTGAGAGATACAAGATGCATTTGCTTTTATATCACTTTACTTTTAGGATCACATATACAGGTATTACGGTGATCTGATAACTTCTCCTGTTCTTTACTAATATTGACATAAATTCTGCCTTTAGGGATTATAAATAAATATATATATATGTGTGTATATATATATGTGTGTCTGTGAGTATATATATATATTTGATTACCACAAATACATATATGTTTTTCACAGTCCCTAAAAGTGTGCCAAAATTAGAGTTTCATGCATAAAAATAAAGAGATTTGAGCTTTCAATCATGGATATGCTACGTTAATGCTCCTCAAAGTATTTACTTACAAGATTAGTAGGAATGAGTGAATCAACTCTAAAACTGACAAAGAAATGTTATCCAGAGTATTTTAAAGCATAAAAAAACAATTATCTGAGTGCAACAGGAGTATAACAAGTGAAGTCACCTTTATTAAAATGAGCATTGTCTCATTACTTTTCATCTCTTTCAATCTAATGTCTTATTTTACTATTTGTGTATAATAATGACATATTTTTAAGTTCATTCTTTCTTATAATAAGGAGTCTAATTCAATTTTTTAAATGTTTAACTGTCGTCAGCTTTTGAGCAGAACCCCTGTATTTGGCATGTGCTGGGAATTCAGAGTATGAGCAAGAACCCTCATCCCTATACAATTCTCTAACCATCATTATTATTCTTATCCATCTCAAGTTAATTTTTAGCTCAGTTGGAAGTCCTGACATTCTCTCCCCAAAAAGCTTCACATATGAATTTTTAAAAAATTCATATCCTCTTGTATATGTGAATGTGGCACCATTACTATGACATCTAAACCAAATCTTTCCCTCTTGTGTACATGACCTGAGCCAAATCTTGAGTGAGGATCTATTCTGATTCTGTAGGATGACTATGATTTTGCTTTGCTCAGCTATGTTCTTTAAATTATTAGACATCTTTGGGTGAATATTCTTTTTTACATAGTTATAATGTTTAACAAATAAAAAGTAACAACGTAAGTCCCTGAATTAATAGAATAAAGTTTAGAGAAGTGGGAAACTGTTCCCCATGATAAATATAAACATCATTTATTTTCTTTGGTTTATTTTTGTCTTTTGGGGGCCTGAACATCACATAAATGTCTTTGTGGCCTATCTCTGGAAAATTAATTATTTTAAGCTATCTAAATATATTTAATTAAATTCTATGCATAGTAGAGGAAGCAGGATTATTTTAAAACTAATTATACATAAAATTGTTGTAGGTCTGACAGTGGAGCTGATGGCTCTTATAGCTTTCAATAGTTTGTGTACAGTTATTTTCAACTATACATTCAGTGATGCCATGCTGGTAACTTGTTTTAGGCTGAAGTGGAAGTATTTGCAGCATCACAATTGTCAAAGTCTACAAATTAGGGTTGCTTTTGTTTGTTTGTTTGTTTGTTTCAGCACCGTTGTATTTTACAAATATAAATACAGGTGAATGATTTTATTTTGGCTTCAACAATAATGCCTGTCTACTAGTTACTAACTGGAGTGTTTTAGCTATTTTTAAATTTATTGAATTACAGTTTGCTCACAAATCTGCATAAAAGATGTAGTGACAAGTTCACTTTCAATAGGTTAATTTGGTTTTTATCTTCCTCATTGCTACCTTTAAAGCCTACTGGTATGCAAGCAGTAAAAAAGTAGACTGAGGACACATTATGATCAAGTGTTATCTATCTTATATCAAATCTACTTGAATTCATTAGCTAGGCAACAGTTTTCTTCAAACATGTTTTTCCTCATAAAAATAGGTAATCTTTTACATAAATGGCTCTTATTAATGGCTATTAAAGTAGACTAAAGAGCTATTTACCAATGTGTGAATACCATCTTGAAAAATAAATAAGAATCTCTGGAAGCAGAACCCCAAGATATTTTAATTAGAAACCAATTCTGAAAGCCACGCATATTTTTCTATGGGCAATATGACTACCCTTCATTTCTTACAACTCAAACTTGACCTTCTGAATATCCCTCATTAAGAAGATATTTCCTTGATAAGAAAGGAGAGCCACATCTGTGGCAGTGACTAAAATTATTGTGCAGGAATCATTTCTGGCGAGTAATTGAGTAACAGATGTTGTAGCCAAATTGCCAGATCATTCTCACATTCATGTCAATGAGAAACTACTAAGCACAAAGAATTATTTTGCAACATATGACATCACCAGATTAATCTTACGTGTGTTAATAGAGGAAGTGATAGCATGTCATAAAGTGTTTATATAGAGACCTGTGTAAGAGATCCCTTAAAACAATTAACATATTGAAAGAAAAATGCTTATATCTAGAAAGCAGAAGTAGCAGAAAAACTATTGGAGACTTTCAATGAATATGAAGAAGTGAATAAATAGATTTTTTTATCAAATTAAAGATCTGATCTTTGTAAGTAATTCTGTTTTGGAAATTTAATGAATAAAATATCTAAACTATGAATAACAGTTGTACATAGCTATTTATAATTTTCTAATATTTATTTATCATAAAGATATAAAAAGAGAATCAATAAAGCAAATACTACATGACTCAAGAACTACCTAATACACAGGACATAGCATATTGGTACACAATAATTTCTTAAATTTCTCATATCGGGAAACAGTCTCTTGAGGGGTTAAGGCAGCTGCTCATGTTGACTAAACTAGTAAGAGGCATAACCAGATTTAAACCTTTTTCCTCTAAACATCTTAATACTTGGTGAAACTTGTTTCACAATCTTTTCTGCTTTTTTTCCATAATTAAGGGTAGCTATACTCAGTCGCTTCATTAATTCCAACCTCATGCAGTTTATTTATTTAACAAACATTTTCTGAGTGACTTCTATGTGCTGTGATAGGTGCAATGGATTCAAAAGTGAATAAAACAAAATAGTTTTGCTCTTGTTGAACTTAGAAACTAGTAATTTGAAGAAGCTATTATTCTAGTATTTTAAGACTTCCTAAAGCCAAACGTAATTAAGAAAAAGTATAAACCCAGATACGCTGGATGAAGCAGCTTTGTGTTCTGGCTGCCTCTGAAGCCAGTGGGCAGTTCTAGTGGTGTAGGAGGTGGCAGTTAAATGCTATAGTCTTTGATAGATTGGTGTCAAGATGGGAACAGGTGTTTGGCTGGAGAATTCCTGCACATCAGGCTGTATACATTTCTGCCAGCAGGGTAAAATATCCTTAATAACTCTCCTTCACAGAATCCATGACAGAAATAATATAAACTGGAATTCCCATGAAGGGAATTATGTCTAGTTTATAATCTTACTGTCATGATTCAACTCATGATTGATCATAAGCTTTCAGGAAGACAGAACTGATCACCATTTTGTAACTTTGACATTTCTTTACAGTTTCTCAGGACATTAAAATTACCAATTCCTACACATCTCCTTCTTTGTCAGTCACTGATCAAATGAACACTTGTCAAAGTAAATTTTCAAAAAGTAAAAACATCCCTCAAATTAGTAATAGCCATTTACGACAGACGCACACCCAACATCATACCGAATGGGCAAAAGCTGAAAGCACTCGCCTTGAAAACTGGCACAAGGTAAGGATGCCCTCTCTTACACTCCTATTTAGCATAGTATTGGAATTCCTGCCCAGAGCAATCAGACAAGTGAAAGAAACAAAAGGCATCCAAATAGAAAGTTCTCTTCTCAAGTCAAACTCTACCTTTACTGACGACATTATTGCATATCTAGAAAACTCTAAAGACTTCACCAAGTCTTACTAGAACTAATAAAAATTTTTAGTAAGGTTTCAGGATACAAATATATGTAGAAAAATCAGTAACATTTCTATACACTAATAATGTCCAGGCTGAGTCAAATCAAGAACACAGTCTCATTTACAATAGCCGCAAATAAAATGAAATACGTAGGAATACAGCTAATGAAGAAGGTGAAAGATCTCTATAAGGAGAACTATAAAACATTGGTGAAAGAAATCAAAGATGACATAAATGATTGGAAAGACATTCCATGCTCATTGAATAGAAAAATAAGTATCATTAAAATGATCATACTGTCCAAAGCAGTTTACAGATTCAACACTATTTCTATTAAACTACCAACTTAATTCTTCACAGAACTAGAAAAAGACTATTCTAAGATCCATATGGAACCAAAAAAAGAGCATGAATAGTCAAAGCAACTCTAAGCAAATAGAACAAAGCTGGAGGCACCACACTACCCAACTTCAAACTATACCATAAGGCTATAGTAATCAAAACAGCATAGTATTGCTACAAAAACAGACACATAGACCAGTGGAACCGAATAGAAAACTCAGAAATAAAGCCTCACAATTAAAACCACCTAATTTTTGGCAAGGCTGACCAAAGCAAGCAATGGGGAATGGACTCCCTATTCAATAATTGCTGCTGAGGTAACTGGCTAGCCATATACAGAAGGATAAAACTGAACCCTTACTTTTCACCATATACAAAAATTAACTCAAGATGGATTAAAGATTTAAAGCCATCGAATTATAAAAATCCTAGTAGAAAACCTAGGAAATACCCTTCTCAACATTAATCTTGGCAAAGAATTTTTGGCTAAGTCTCTAAAAGCAATTGCAACAAAAACGAAAATTGATGAGTGGGACCTAATTAAAGTGTTTCCTCCGAGCAAAAGAAACTATCATAGAGTAAACAGACAACCTAAAGAATGGGAGAAGATATTCACACGCTAGGCACCTGACAAAGTCCTAATATCCAGAATCTATAGGGAGCCTAAACAAAACTAGAAGCAAAAACAAATAACACCATTAAAACATGGGCAAAGTACATGAATAGACACTTCTCAAAAGAAAATATACAGGTGACCATCAAACATCAAAAAATACTCATCATCACTAATCACCAGAGAAATGAAAATCAAAACTACAATGAGCTATCATCTCACACCAGTCAGAATGGCTATTATGAAAAAGTTAAGAAGAAACAGATCCTGGCAATGTTGCAGAGAAAAGGAAACATTTATACACTGTTGGTGAGAATGTAGATTAGTTCAGCCACTGTGGTAAGCAGCTATTTCTCAAAGAACTTAAAAACAGAGCTGCATTAGACCCATCAATCCCATTACTGAGTATATATTCAAAGGAAAATAAATCATTATACCAAAAACCACATGCACTTGTATAATCATCACTGCACTATTCACAATAACAAAAATATGAAATCAAGTGAGGTGTCCATCAACAATGGATTGGATAAAGAAAATGTGTTACATATGCACCATGGAATACTACACAGCCATAAAAAATAATAAAATCATGTCCTTCACAGCCACATGGATGGAGCTGGAGGCCATAATCCTAAGCCAATTAACACAGAAACAGAAAATGCATATTTGCATTTATAAGTGGGAGCTAAACATTGAGCACGCATGGACACAAACATGGGAAAAACAGATGCTGCGGACTAGTAGATGGAGGAAGGGGGAAAGCATGGGTTGAAAAACTACCTATTGGGTACTCTTCTCACTACCTGTATGTAATATACCCATGTAATAAATCTGCACATGTATCTCCTGTATCTAAAGTAGAAGTTTAATTTTGAAAAAAATAAAATAAAAACATAATTTTAATGCACACAAAGAAAATACACATGTGAAATATTTATATGATCAATATTGACAGAATTGGTAAGGTTGTAAAGATGCTTCCAGGAACATTTGAGGAACTATAAATTTATAGAAATTAAAAAAATGTGAGAATAAGATCACTAGATTAGATGGAGAATAGAATAAGCCTCTACTAGGGCAACAAAATCATAATCTTTGGAGTCAATTTTTCTTTTTTATTTTATCAGTTTTATGATTTGTAAAGTCTACACTTGGTGAACCAAAGTGAAAAAAGACAACTCCAATGTACAAGACAATATTAAACTATGTTTACAGATGCTAAAGAAATTCAGAGAAAGGGAGAGATTTTATGGGTTAAAATGGAGTCAACATTTCTTCTGGAAAGAAATATACAATTTAACATTTAACTTTGCACCTTCTAGGAAATAATCAATTAGAAGAAGGCAAAGCAAAAGCAGATATATTGTTCTAGAGAATTAAATACTCCTTAGTAGGACTATTAAAATATGCCCAGAGTGACAATGAAAGAACATTCTATATACTCTTTTTGCCTTATTTTAAAAGTTTGGATCATCTTTCTTAACACTTCATGCCAAATTAATATCTGTTTCCACTCTATTTAGGGATACACCTAAATGTTAACTGTCATCTTTGAAAAAAGATGATATTAAAATTCATCAGACCATACCTTATATATCATTTACACCTTGCTTAAGATATTAAAATACAATGCAGTCAAACGTTGGAAATCCCAGCATTTTTAAAAATATATATTTTGAATTATTGCTCTCTTCTCATGCAGTTTGATAAACTGAAAGCAACTATGAGTTCATCAACATGTTATATAGCATCTATACTAAAAAGGCTATATCACATTGCAATTGATTACTAGGTTTCACCAATCTTTCCCAAGGTAATTTTAAGATGCCTAAAGGACATACTTATTTCATATTCAAGAAATAAATTACAAGATTTAAAACATCAAGATATGAAACTGATACGTGCCACTAATCCTCTAATTTTCTAACGCTGTTTATTCCTGTAACATATAAATATTTTGTGCACTTTCTTTTATGATTTTTACTATATATTTGCTGAAGAGCACACATTATGCTCCAAAATTTGTCAGTTCCCAGATCCTATTGAACAGTTCTAATCTGCTTAATTTGCACTGCTGTACCTCAAAGAATTCTTTCAATATGTATTCGAAAGTGTTTCTATCTTTAAATGTGAAGGTTTTCAAATTTCCTCTATTGAAAAATTGAACATTAAAATATGCAAATATCAGTAGCATTTGTATATCTACTTTCCTCGGCATTTTTCTTAACCACTGAGGATCTTCTTGAGCTCACAGAAGACATAAGCATACAAGCATTTGGAAAAAAGCACTTTTCATTCACTTCCTCTCTCACCTGGGGAGAGAAAATGGTGAAGGAATATAAAATTGGCAATACCAGATATTTGTTTTTCCTGCTCTCTCTCATTTAACTTCCAGACTTGAATGTCTAACTTTGTAGCAGAAATTTGAGTACTTTCTGATGAAATTCAAGTTGCCCAACACAAAATTTATCATCTTCTCTCCATACTTTTTCATATACTGAATAGCAGTTTATTTCAATATAGCTGCAACTTCTATCTGCATATATCTATTACAATTGAGTCCAAATTCTTTTTTTACAGACATGAGCCATTGTTGACAACATCCTCCCTCATTGTCATTAGGTGATGATAATCACACTAAAGTTATTTTATTTTTTATAAATTTAGATTTTTTTTCTGTCCTGTCCTTTCATATGAGCTTCTCATCTAGCCCCAAATTCCCAGATGTTTTCTTTTTGATAGCACAGAATTTGTACCGTTGTTTAGATTGCATTGAAGATCATTCCTGGAAAAAATATTATTAACAGAGACTAAAAATTATTAATGCTGATACCAGTGCAGCCAGACTACAAGGTAACACTAGAAAATAATAGCAATATATGCCAGAGAATCTTATATAAAAATACGTATCCCTAATATGTTTTCACATTTAAGAGAAATGCAGTTTTTTAAATAATTTTATAGTTAATCAAATTCTGTGCCATCATTTTTTGCTCTTGCTTAAATTACTTGCTACATTTCATTCTATATAGTTACACACCAATACTGAACACCTGCTATTTATTTTATTTATTTTATGTACGTATGTATGTATGTATGTATGTATGTATGTATGTATGTATTTATTTATTTATTTATTTTGAGACGGAGTCTGGCTTTGTTGCCCAGGCTGGAGTGCAGTGGCGCGATCCTGGCTCACTGCAAACTCCACCTCCTGGGTTTAAGCAATTCTGCTGCCTCAGCCTCCCCAGTAGCTGGGATTACAGGCACGTGCCATCACACCTGGCTAATTTTTGTATTTTTAGTACAGACGGGGTTTCACCATCTTGGTCAGGCTGGTCTTGAACTCCTGACCTCATGATCCACCCCCGTTGGCCTGCCAAAGCACTGGGATACACGCATGAGCCACCAGGCCCGGCCACACCTGCTATTTATAACTATGTGTTTTCTTTGTTGTTGATGTCTCTCCTGACCCTGTAATAAAATACTATTTATTAAAACAACCTTTCAGAGATTTTACACCTGTGACATCACAAACCTTCAACAGATGTGAAGATATCACATATTTGTTTTTTATTTATCGATTTGTTCTATCTATAAAATATACAATTCTAGCTTTAAATATAATTTAAGAATTAAGTAAATCTGAGGCCTCAAGCCTTCACAATGATAAAATCACACTTGAATGAACTATTAATACTTCAGTTCTAAATTAGAACTCATTACATAGAATGATGGCTTGAGAAATGATAGACATTCAGGATCAGATAATCATTTGCTCTAAAGAGCTGCACAGTTCAAGCCTTTTGATATCAGTCTGCAGGATCACAGATGACATTCTCCTTACCTTGTATCCGAGGATTCAACTTTACAGTCAGAAATTTCTAAGTTAAGTCACAATGCGTTTATCAGTTTTATTCGAATACTTAGTAATAGAACTATTTTTGTTATCAAATAAATATTCACTATACATTTACAGATTTGTTGGAATCACTCCTCCCCATCCAGACTAAATAGAGTTTTTCATAGACAAAAATGTTCATGTTACGAATAGGAAAGCTTTTCCTTCCTTCCTTCCTTTCTTCCTTCCTTCCTTCCTCCCTCCCTCCCTTCCTTCCTTCCTCCTTTCCTTCCTTCCTTCTTTCCTTCCTTCCTCCCTCCCTCCCTTCCTCCCTCCCTTCCTCCTTTCCTTCCTTCCTTCCTTTCCTTCCTTCCTCCTTTCCTTCCTTCCTTCCTCCTTTCCTTCCTTCCTCCCTTCCTTCCTTTCCTTCCTTCCTCCTTTCCTTCCTTCCTTTCCTTCCTTCCTCCTTTCCTTCCTTCCTCCTTTCCTTCCTTCCCTCCTCCTTTCCTTCTTTCCTTCCTCCCTTCCTGCCTTCCTCCCTTCCTTCCTCCTTTCCTTCCTTCCTTCCTTGCGTCCTTCCTTCTTCCCTCCCTCCCTCCCTCTCTCTCTTCCTGCTTCCTTCCTCCCTTCCTTGCTTCCTTCCTTCCTTCTTTTAATGTGTGTACTATTATTTCCCCTTATATTTATTTAACATCTCTTTTCCCTCAAACACTAACTCATAATAAATATTAACCAAGTGTTTTTGAAGTAATACACCATTTGTATTATTATTTCTACCACTCACAGTTACCCTAACTAGAAAGCTGAGCCACACCAGTTTATTCTTTATAATCAAAATGAAAATGATTATGGTATTTACATTAATATCATTTTACTATCATTATCATCATCATTATTATTATGATCATCATCTTTTCTCAGACATCTACTATGCAATTATCTTGTTTATTGTAATTCCCTCATTTTAGTTCAAAATATATTTTATATTGATAAAATATTTTAAAACCTTACAGAAACCATCTTTAGGCAGTACTTCAAAAGAAAGTAAAATGCTTTAATAGGATGTCTCCAAATAACTTGAAACTTCTAATTGTAATTCATAGAACTCCAATACTATGTGCAAATTAATATTCAATAACGTTTTTTGACAGTAGTCATTGAACACACTTTTATTTTCAAAGCTCATTTCCAACTCTCACTTTTCAGAATGAATTTAACCTTTTCAAAGACTAAAGTTAAGCTATTTAGAGTTTTCACACTATATATAGTGATTTTTTATTATTGTATTAAAAATGTATTTTAATACAGTTAATTTTTCAAATGATAACATCAATAACTTGGGATGCATTCTAATATGTTGCATAATAAGAGAAAAAACATTTAGTGTCAATTATGACACTATTTAGTGTCAAATATACTTTACAGATATTAACTTAGTTAATCCTCACAATTCTTTGAGTTAGTTAATGTCATTGGTCTCATTACTTAAAACAGGAGACAGAGGCATGAGGTGGATAAAAAGCATGCCAAAGATAATATACCTATGTAATTGTGGATCAATAATTCAAATCCAGGCTGTCAAACAATATCGTTTATTTTTTTAACCCAACTGCTAAACATGTATAAATTACAGTAAAAAGCTGTCACCAATTGATACAACTCAGACTGTGCCTTAATCTATTTTTTCAAGTGCATAGTCCATTTGTGTGAGTAGATTACCTTCTGTGAGATTCGCTTTTTAAAAATAAATGCATCTTCATTTTTAATTTCTAAGCTAAATTATGATGACTATAAAAATATAATACAATGAGTTCATCAAAAGATTTAAGAAGAATGCTGCAAAGTGAACAGATTGGATTTTCCACCCCATAGATAGAATATCTCCATCTTATCAAGTCATTTAAATAATATGGGCATGAGGCATACTGAGAAATAGAACGAAGCAGGTGATAAGAGAGGAGATCATAGGGTTGCATCAACAATAAAGAATGGCAGAGAGAAGAAGTTTGTGTTTTACTATTGCATAAAATCTCAATGATCAGGCTTATGAAAAAACAAATCTTCACCAGACTGTAATTCTCTCAGGAGGCTGGGGACAGAATGAGAATAAAGGGATCTTAAGAAGTAAATTCTAGGCTTATGCAAAAAAAATTAAAGATGCTACTATAAAAGTTTCTAAGGAAATGTTATGCAATATCAATTAAAGGACAGGCTTTCCTCGAATAACTAAATCCACAATTTTATTTCATAGATCAAAATCGAATATGTTCCCCAATATTATTGAAAATGATGATATGTTATTTGAACTGAATTATTTGATTATTGCAACTCCCGAAGTGCAAATTCACTCTTAGTGGGTAATGGAGAAGTCAAAGAAGTAAGCTACAAATATTCCCACCTTAGAATTTTGTCTTATATTTAAAATACTACATATAACGTCTGTAGAATTGCCACCATATATAAAGCTTGCATTATTAAATTTGTCTTGTGACAATATATTGTCTCACTGCCGATATTAAACCAAAACCCATTAATAAAAGGGAATTTACCCTATGTATTTATTTATTTGTATGCCGACATAGGATTCGGCACAGGACCTTGCAGAGAATGGGTGCCTGATAAATGTTGCACAGTGTAATGTTTAGAAACAGGCAACTTTGCAAATAGAGGCTAAGAATACATATTCATTACTTTGTTTCTGAAAGTAATCTGAATGTGGAATATAATTTACACTAATAAAGTTTGAATCATTCTTCATGGAAACCCCTGCTGTTCTAATCAATAAAGCCAACATTATGAAAGAAAAAAAACAAAAGATCTAGGTATGTTGACTCTGGTGCCAACTATATCCCTACGGATTTCTTCTGTCATTTAATCTAATTATACCCAGTAGTCTTATAATCATATCAAAACTTTTCTTAATGAAGAAAGGAAAGTAATTTCCATCTTCTTACTGTTTTTCCAAAAATTAAGGAAGAAAAATAGATTTAGGAATACTAAGCATTCACTAAGATACCTGAATAGGTATTATGTTGTTTTATGTAACAACCCTCTAATGATTGTATACATTTTCTTTATTTACTGTGCTTTAGATTTTCATTTAATTTATATTATTCTTTATAAAAACATATTTGTCATGCTAAGAAAATTACCAACCATAACTTTACTTTTAATCAATATTGTTTATATTTTCTGAAACAACTGAACTATCCACAGGTTTTTTCAATAAAGCAAGACTGAAATCCAATCCTCAAAAGCAGCAAATTGACAGTATTCACTTTTATTTGTACATTCATCTATTCATTTAATTACATTTTCATTTTTGTCAGAAGATTTTCAGAAATCATTTGATGTGGTCAAAGTTAGCACCAGAATCTAGGATTATATTATAGCCACCTTCCTCAGAAGGAGCGATTTGTGATTTGTCCAAACCATAAGAAACAAAAAGTTTCTACTTTAGGATGTCAAGTATCAAAAAATGAATTAATTTATCTCAATTATGCTATAATAAATGAGTCAGAAGAATACAATATATAAACCTGAGAAGGAACAAAATTTGCAAATGATCTCTAAAATTTCCTCCATGTCAATCTAACAGGATTGACATACCACTTCCTACCAAAACAGACAAATATGGAAGTACCTCTGGAACCTATAACCACAAAGAAATCAGTATTTTATATATATGTCTATATATGTCTATATATGTACATATGTACAGTATGTCTATATATGTGCATATGTAGAGTATATGCATATATATGTGCATGTGTACAGTATATGCCTGTATGTGTACATGTATGTACATATGTACAGTATGTCTATATTATGTATATATGGACATATGTACAATATGTCCATATATGTACATATATACCCTATGCCCCTTGAATATATGTTAGTGTGTATATATAAATATAAATGTGTCTATATATAGTGTGTGTACATGTATACATATGTATATGTACATATGTACAGTATGTCTACAGTATATGTAATATGTATTTAATATGTATTTTAATATGCTTAATTTTTGTGGATCAAAAATTACATATGTGCAGTATGTATATATGTACACATGTACATATGTACAGTATATCAGTATGTCTACATATGTACATATAGACATATGTATATGTCTACATACGTACATATGTATGTCTCCATACGTACATATGTATATGTCTACATACGTACATGTGTATGTCTACATATGTACATGTGTATGTCTACATATGTACATATGTGTATGTCTACATGTGTACATGTCTACATATGTACACATGTACACGTCTACATATGTACACATGTACACGTGTACGTATGTACACATGTACACGTCTACACATGTACACGTGTACGTATGTACACATGTACACGTCTACACATGTACACGTGTACGTATGTATACGTCTACATATGTACATGTGTACGTATGTATATGTCTACATATGTACATGTGTACGTATGTATATGTCTACATGTACATATATACACCATGTCCCTTAACTATGTTTGTGTATACACATAATAATTACAAATGTGTGTGTCTATATATATAATATGTATATATGCACAAATTCATGCTTAGTAAATGATAGAGAAATCAAAGAAGCTACAAATGTTCCCACTTTTTCTACCTTAGAAATTTGTCTCATATTTAAATACTACATATAATGCCTGTATATATATATGTATATATAAAAATACTGTACCCCTCAACAATTATATATATATAATAGTTGTTCATAGAAATGCTGAATAGAAGTAATATTTAGCTAATCTACTTAATATGTCAGGAATTCTATCAATACTTGATTGCTAACACTAGTCAGAAAAAATTACCAAGGATATTTAACAGATAACAAAAGCGGCATTTAGAGAGATCAAATCCCATACCTTATAAGGAGAAGAGCTAGAATCTAAATCCACGTATATTTGCCACTTTTTTTTTTCTTAAGCCATTGGGAACCAGGATGTTGACATTTTACAGACCAGAAAAATCTGATTCCATATACTTCCCCAAATTACTACAAGCAACATAAGATTGTGATCTTATTTTTAAAAAGGAATTATTAATGATAAATGTATGAGCTACCATCAAATATCATTGTATTTTCCCAAAGTCTTATGTTTACTTTCTCTTATTCTTGTTGAAAATTTCTATGTGTTGCTTCCTTCCTTTTTTTCTTCAAAAATTCCTCAATATGAACTATTTGCATGTAAGGATTAGTCAATTCCTCCCTTAAAATATTCATTTGTTTGAGAATTTAGATAAAAAGAAAACTGACACATTACTTACTGGTATAAGTAATTGAGTCACTGTAGTTGATGTAAACAACTTCTGATTAAGCGCCATTTATTCACGGAACCAGGTAAGATGCAGATCAACTGAGTTTAAACATATTTCTCCAGTTTTCCTCAAATCTTATACATATATATATATATTATACTGACAGTATACATATATGCATATATGTTGCTGGTTACACTTATACATGTATATATAGATAGAAATTATGAAATTATGGCTTTTAGTGGACTGGCTACACATGGAAATCTACTACATTTAGCTTTCCTCAGGTAATTTTGACTTTTCTGACACACAACGGTTAAACCTTTTAACACTGAATGAGTACTGGATTTCTTCACAAATTAAATTTATTTTAAATGTCCAAGAGTGAAAAGGCACACATTAAGATATCTGAACTATTCATATTTTTCAAATGTCTGTTCTCCAAAATCTTCTCTAATATAAAACCAAAATCAGGGCATAAAGATCATTACTTGTTTTATCTTCTGGGCATAACAAGTATTAAAATTTCTGTTTATTTTTTCCTTACTGTTAGGGAGAAGACTTTCTTATTTTGTATATGATGGTGTCCAGTATGAATTTTGTTCTTCCTTTTATAACAACTTCATACTGGATACCATCATACACAATAAAGGGGAAAATCTGTGCAAGCCTGGTTGAAAGGGTATCACAGATGTTGAAGTTTTAATCTGGTGTATTTTTTGCCATCAATACACAGGCATGTGTGTGCACATATGCAGACACACACAGAAACACATACACACATATACACCAGATTGCCTAGAACAGAGAGGGAAAAGAAAACTTTACACGTAAATCAGAGGAGGTCACTTTTATGCAAGGAATGAGCAAAGCTCTAACACAATAAGAAGTATAAGGCAGATCTCACAGCACATGCATCAACAAACCTTGGAACCAGAAAACTTAACAGGAAAAAATTAAAAACTCCTCAAGAAACACTTTATAGGTAGTATACTTTTTAAAAGTGTATATTCAAATAAATGCCTTTTAGAATTCCCTAAATATGCTCTAGCTGGACTTGCTTACAACCACAAGAGGCAAAAGGGGTCCAAGGAATCAAATGAATGACTAAAGAAGACTACTGTGCTGTTAAGTAGCATAGAACCAAAATATTTAGTCTGTCTAAATCTGTGTCACTCCAAGTCACTACAATTGGCTCAAAGATAAGAATTTCAACTAATATGGAAAAATAATGAAGATGCTCAGCTCCTTTTTCTTTTTTAGATGGAGTCTCACTCTGTCGCTCTGTTTCTGAGGCTGGAATGCAGTGGTAGCATCTTGGTTCACTGCAACCTCCGCCTCCCGGGTACAAGTGATTCTCCTGCCTCAGCCTCCCTAGTAGCTGGGATTACAGGTGCACGCTGCCACGCCTGGCTAATTTTTGTATTTTTAGTAGAGACAGGGTTTCGCCATGTTGGCCAGACTGGTTTCAAACCCTGACCTCAGGTGATCCGCCCGCCTCGGCCTCCCAAAGTGCTGGGATTACAGGCACCAGCCACCGTGCCCAGCCAAGATGCTCAGTTCTTAAGATTTAATTTCATCTATCAGAAGAAGTAGAATAAATATACAGGAAATTTAAAAATAATTATTGATAATCTTTTAAAATTTTTTTTTCAGTTGGGTTATGTAAGATTTTTATCTGTCTCCCTCACCTTCTTATTGTAACCTATCACTTCCTATCCAACATTTAATACTTTATCATACTGGAAGGGAATGGAAGTGATGCACTGGGACATATGAAAAGTTTACAGAAATTTTTTCAACTTAATTAATAAAATAAATGCCTATAAAGAGAAAAGTCAATGATGTTATTTCTTCAGGCAAAGTTTTCACAGATGGCACTGAATAACTATTTTTAATTCTGAATGTAAAGATATACCAGATGTGACATGTTACTTACCTCAGCAAGCAAAGTGATAAACTGCAACATTTTTATTGAAATTATATATAGAAACAACACTGGTTTTGCTATGGAAGAAAAATGTACATAGAGGGAAAAACATGTACAATTGATCTTAACAAAATAAAAAACATTATTTTCTCATAATTGATATTTCCGACTGTTTCTGGTAATACTTTTCCTGATATGAGTTAGTGAAAGAATACAAATAATACAGTATATTAGTTGTACAGATACTATTTCTCATTGTAAGATTTGATGAATAATTACAAATTTATAGAAAATGGAAGATGCACTTCAGTGCTGTTTTTAAAGAGTATATATAATATCTGCTCTGAATTATTAACTTTATTATAAATTATATATTATTGAGTGTCATTTATTATTTTCTGTCTTAAAGAAAGTGTTTACAGGGGGCAAACGTAAATTCAAAACAGTTTTGACTATATATGTTATAAAGCTAGAGGTTTTATTCACCAATATAACACAACAGCAAATAGACGATCTGAATATGTTATTGTTCTCAGCTTCCCTTTAGGTTAGGATACCGGCAAGCTTCCTCAGACTGGATACTATGTAGATGGTTAAGGGAGACATAGTTTCATCTGCTTACCTGTTCAATTATTTGTCTATTTTTACTGATAGCCTTACTTGAACTCCCATCTTGTTCTCGGAATAGTACTAGTCACTAGAATACAGCAGAAGACCTCTGAAGCTCAGATGAACAGACGGAATTAGAATAACAAGAAAATTTTTGGGAGAAACAACAGGGAAAGATGAAGGGGAAAGGAAGCAGGAGGCAGCGGGAGCTTTCAGTCCATGAGGCAGGTCTGATACCTGTGAAAGAACAAGGGAAAAGAAGGGAAATAGAATAGGAAAAGAATCCGAAAGTAGTGTAGTTCTGAAAAGAAAAAAAAATCCCAGAAAGTCTGATAAGGAGATTCAGAACAAAGAATACCCATTAGAGGAGTTTTGCTCAGGCAGGAATGGCCTGGCTCTAGTACCCACTGGGATCAGTCACTGGCAAGGAGCAGCCCGGGGACGTTGACATGGGTGCTGCAGCAGATCCCGAAGTTGCAGCAGCTGAAAGCTTCCCCTTAACTAATATGAAGGCATGTCAGAGAGGATCCCCTCCATGGTTATTACAGATATCAATGATACAGTTTCTATGCACAAGTTCAGAGTGTGGTGAGAGCATACAATAAACAATTATATGAGAAACATACACACATTAGAGTAAGATGCTGTGAGAACCCAAGAAACGGATGTGTAACTCAGGTGAAAGAGAGGTAATTGTTCTGACATGGCATATTGGATCTGAGTAAGGCAGGATGAGACAGAGATATCCAGATTAACAAAGGAGAGGGAAAAGCTTTGGCAGCACCAATAGTCTACATAAAAGGCTGCAACACATAGAGAGCAAGGTGAGTAAGGTGAGTGCTATTAATCACAAATTGTTTTCAATTCTGTATGGCTAAAGTAAAAAAAAAAAAACAAAAAAACATTAAACATGGCCACAAATATGGATCTCTTCCACTGAGATAAGTAGCCTAAGTTTCCTCACTTTAAAGATGGACTGGCCTTACCAATTTCTTTGACCACTAGAAGGCAGGTGGTGTGGCATTATGGAATTTTTGAAGCTAGGCTATAAAAATCATTACAAGTTCATCTAGCTCTCTTAAAATGTTCACTCTGAGGGAAGCCAGTCACCTTGTGTGTAGGAGGGGTCCTGCTACCTTGATATCACTCTGCAGTGAGGAAGCCCAGGCTAACAATGCAGGGAGGTGGTGTGTGTGTGTGTGTGTGTGTGTGTGTGTGTGTGTGTGTGTGTGTGTGTGTGTGTGTGTGTGTGTGACAGAGAGAGAGAGAGAAAGACAGGGACAGAGAAACAGAGAGCTGATGAGGCCTAGATATTCCAGCCATCTCAGTTTACGTGCCAGAGTTGAGAAGCCATTCTGGTCATTCTAGGGCCAGGCTCACATGAAAAATTCAGATGAAAGTCAGACTGGGAGATATGAATTACTTCAGCTTTCTCCACCTATTTGAGACACCTTACCTGAGACTCTGGTCATCATGCAGCAGAAACGAACTGCTCCTGCCAAACCCTCTCTAAATGCCTAATGCACACACACACACACACACACACACACACACACACACACACACAACAACGTGATCCTAATGAACAGTGTTACTTTATGTCATAAAGTTTTGGAGTGGTTTGTTACACACCAATATATAACAAACAGACATAATGGCAAGAAGAAAAATGTCTAAGAGGTCACCTCAGGGTATACGATAAATGCCTTGTTTCAATCCCAAGGAATTTGAGTTCTATATGGAAAGCAATGCAGAGCTATGAAAGGATAAACTTAAGTATGACTGAGTCTGAAATATAAATCTGAAAGGTCACTCTCTAGATAATCCACAAATAATGGATTAGAAATAAGTGAACCTTGAAAGAGATTACTCAGGAGGCAGTTCTTGTGGTCATGCTTATTCTATGACATTCAGCATAAAGCTGAGTGTCAGCTGGAAAACAGAAATCAAGTTTAAAACCCTCTGCCTTCAAAAAGCATACACTTTAGCAAGAGTACACAGAAAGTCTTTTCCATGAGTACTTTCTGCACAGCAAAGGAAGTTTTAAGGGTCAGGAGATAAGATAAAATGTACCATGGGAAGTGAAAGGAGGAGAGAGAGTAGGGAACTGTGAAGTCTTTGAATAAGAAAGAATTCAGGAAGTAAGCGTTGAAGAATATATAGAAAAATGACAGCTGAAGTTGGAGTAGCATTAAAAATGGAAGGTTTGAGTAAAAGAGATAAAGTGCTTTAAAAAAGATGATGGTTTAGAAAACAAAAGAATCATTTTAGTATTTTAACCTGTTTAACACATTTTATTAGAAAAAGATTAGTACCAAAGAAGCCACAAATGAAATAAAAATATATGAACATAACATTGGATAACACACATTTCAATCATCTTGTTTTCATTTTAAAATGTAACCAAACATAGCTACAATTCAGTCTACTGAAGATTTGACATATCTAATTAGGGAAGAAGAGGGGTTTTTTTGTTTGTTTGTTTTTCCCCCCCAGCAAATGTTCAAATTATTCATATTCCTGTTTTTCTGTGCTTAAATTACTAAAATATATTCTCTAATAATATTAACAATAAATAGAAGTTCAAATCATTTTCAGATAAAAGGTAATTTAACATTGATTACTTATAGCCTGTTACACATGTTAAAATTATTATAGAAAACAAAATAATATGAGTTTGCTTACAACATTCAGTACAACAAAATTAAAAACTCCAAGATGATGGGTATGCATCAATTGAACATCGCAGTATATTTTCTTTTTAACGAGGCTCTGTGTCAGCATTATGCATCTAGCAGGGTGAATCTTAGGTAGGAAGTTGAAGTTGGACACCACCAACAGCACAGGGAAAGATAATGAGGGAGGGAGAAACAAAGAGTGATAAATGAGGTGGGCTAAAAGTAGAAGTTTCCATTCTTTTATTTATTTTCCTTTGCCTTTCAATTTAGGTTATTCGGTTGTCTTTGGCTGATGCACTGACTTTTCAATGTTTCTCCTAATGACTTGAAATTGTCATAGGAAGAGAACATGTTTCCTGCCTTAAGTCTCTAAACAGATTGAGTAGGGGACTTAGGTCCTGTTTTGTCACTAATGTTGTCAGTAGAGGAAATAGTGGGAAACAAAGGCAACTGTTGTGTTCTCTATCATTGTCAATTGGTACGACAAATAGAGGAGAAAAGACTAGAGGGGAGATAGTGGGAAATCCTATGCCTCATGCATGTGTTTCTGTGAGTGTTGGGGGGGGGGGTGTGTGTGTGTGCATGTGTGCATTTTAGTGAACTTTGTATTTTTTCCCTTTCTCGAAGACTCAATGATTTTGTATTTTCACCCATCTTCTCTTTGAGGCCTGGCCCATTATATTGCTATGTACAAATTCATATCTATTTTATTTTTCTTGTTTTATACATGTCAATCTTTTTCTTACTCTTCATGTCTTGTGCAATGTCTGGTACTTATGACAGAATAGGGGGAGAGGAAAATTACTGCACAAATAAATGCATGTCTTCTTATCTATTGTGTTCTTCCAATCAAAGTTTTATATTTCTATCCTTTATTCATCTACTTTAGTGTTGTAAAAATGATGGGTGGTGAAACTTACTCTGTTATCTCTCATTTAAGGAGATGTTACTGATATATTAATAAAAAGCTAGGATTCTTTTCTCTTCATAAAATCAATCATCATTATGACTTGTCCTAGGGACAATAAGAGATTTGTGGTTTCACTGAAAATGACTACACTGCCTAGGAGTATGAGTCATAGTATGGACTCCGTGTTCTTATAGAATACAGCCTCAGTAATGCAAGCATGCCCTTGAGCACGAAGGTCTGTGAAAAACAGCTTGGAACACTGGAAGCAAGTATTAATTGTATTGCCAAGTGTCTAAATGTATATGTTAATTTTAAATAGACTTACTATTATTTCACATTTTTAAAAGACAAAATATTTTGCTCTATTATTTAAATTAGAAGCAAAAGGAATATTTAATTAATGATTTCACTAAATCTGTTCTCAATGAAGAAGAAATATACATCCACTGTATATTTCAAGAATTAAACAAGAACAAAGAAGCTTAAAAGAAAAATGTTACCCATAACTCCATGGAAATATTTGCCATCCTTGTAATCTTATCTTCTTCTACTTCATACATTTCAAGAACAATTGCCCCTCCCAAAATATATACCTTGATGTCCGGTTTTGTAAATATGATAATAAAAAAGACAGATGAACTTCCTTCCAATATTTGAGTCAAAATATTTTGTAATGAATTCTATTCTGTTTTCTCTAGAGGAGTACGTTAAATTATAATGTCTCGGCATAGTTTAAGGGAAGAAAAATCCTGGCACAAATCTTCTTTCTGAAGCAAACAAATACAAAATAATAGGCACATACTTAATATCTGAGACACCACAGTACACCACCCACAGGTGATTGTTAATACATAAGAGAATTACTTATTATACTAAGAATAGTGTCATTGCAGGGTAAAATATCAAAATTTCTCTCTTTGTCTTGTAAGGCTATTATGAAAATAGAAGCTATCTGTAGTAGGTAGTAGTTTTAACCTCAAGATTTTTAATTCATAAAACTGAATCACACTGCTAAATTTAATTCAGCTGCTAATTCCTTATTCTTTCAGTTACTGTTGACAATAGCAATTTTATGGTTACCTAATCTAGTTTACAATTACATGCATTCTATGTGAAGGCTTTTAAGACAGGTTATATAGAATCCATTACAGTATTCTTCAATAGCAGGAAAGTATAAATAATCTTTCAGTCTGGTAATAAGAAATGTATTCATTCTATAAGTAGTAATTTGTCAATTTGAGGAAAAAACATGTAACATTTGAAATCAGCTTGTAAAAAATATTTAATGATGTGTTCCCAAAAAAAGTTGGCAATATTGAAATGTGAGTAAAGTAGATTACAAAACAAATTAACCTCAATTTGTGGATATAATAAAAGGATATATGAATAGAGGAAGGACTCTAAGAATACACATTTTCAATATAACTGTAGTAACTTCTGAGAGCTATTACTGTGGTTGATTTTAATTATTATTTATAATTTTTAGTATTTTCAAATTGCATGTAATGAGTATGTGCATATTGTGAAATCAAAGAGGAATAATGCGACTTTAAAAGCTATTCATAAATGTTGAATTTGAGCTAAATTTGTCCTTTTAATTTGAAAATTCTTAGCAGTAATAAAATGTCCACTTTCCCTTTACTTGTCTAAGTGTAAAATTTAGCATTATTTTGTCTTTATTCTTCCAATATCTGAAGGTTTTCCGTATTTAAATAACACATCTAAACTCTCACTAAAAAGACAAGTGAAAAAACAAAAGTATCCATATGCAAAAACACTGAATTGCACAGCAAATTTATTTATTGCTTTTTTACATCTCTATTATTCATACTGTGTAGTCAGACTTATTCAAGGAAGGCTTAAATGCTTTAAAATATCAAATAAAATATTGCCTTCTGGAATTACTCATATTAATTTCAAACTTCCTTTAATATAACAATATATCAATTTTTTCTAATCATTTAATGGAGTAGATTTGGGAGATTTCACTTCTACATTCCATGTGATTGAGGATAATGTTTTCATATTCTTTATTATTGTGAATAGATTTTCGAAATTTCTTAAAATAGAAACTCAAATGAAAGTACAATCTTTAAATAAATCTTAAAGGTACTGCCAGTATTTTTGCAATGATAAAATCTATTATTTTCTTGTGGGTTAAAACTAAAGCCACATTATTAGTACTAGCTGTGCTATGTGAGGTAATAATAAAGCTGTTATTATAAATATAAATATTTCACTATAATTGTAACCTCAATTCCTATCTTTGTGTTCCCAAATCAAAAGCTAAGAATACTTTTAGAACAAGTAGTTAATTAGCACTTCATAATTTGAAAAAATATACAGTTGTTACAGTCAACATTTTATTGGTAGAGAAAATGATTATGGTTTTGAATGCATTCTTTTAAATTTAGTGAGTGAATTCCAATTCAAACTATACTTTGAAAATATTAACTAATGCATGACTTACAAATATTATAAAACATAATGGCTTTTATTATAAACTATTATAAATCTATGTACTAAAAGAGAAAAAGTAAGCAAATCATTTTTTGCCCAATAAATGTGATTTTGTTTTCTTAAAATGCAGGGAATACTAAACAACGTTTACATTTTAGAAATAATTTAAACTTAAATATGTTAATCCATGTAATCTTGTGAAGAATTACATCAGTCACTTTGGTTATTTAATTAAAAGCCCATTAGGGAAAGAAACAAAACAAAAAGATAAACAACAAAGTGAGATACATTAATTGAATTACACAGAGTACACATGAAAGTTTTTATAAGTTTTAATTATATAAATATCTCTCAATTTTTCTTAAATTGCTGATTTCATAAATTAAGTAGAGATAATCATTGACCA
Source organism: Gorilla gorilla gorilla (assembly GCF_029281585.2). NCBI lineage: Eukaryota > Metazoa > Chordata > Mammalia > Primates > Hominidae > Gorilla > Gorilla gorilla. Next base: position 60,102,321 of record NC_073232.2, on the reverse strand, counting down.
CAGAATAAGTGATGGCTAGATTCTTTCAGCAACATAATTTCATTTACTCTTTTCTACCGCTAGGTTAATAAAAAAAAAACATGAAATCCAAATTCATGTTATTTTGTGTGGTTCACCTCTGGATTTCTGATTCTCAAAGTATGCACGGCAAATGTGAAGCATTCCATAAATAGCTGAATTATTGAGTAAATGTAATTCCTAAATTTTCATTAAACATAAACTTTCTATGTAATCCAGTAATTAAAATAAATCATTATTACTCACTAAAGGCTTTAAAATAGTATGCTAACCCTGAACAAAGTGGTGTTTTTTATTCTTTAAACAAAAACTTATTCATCATAAAAACATTAAAAATACTATTTTTAATGAACATTCATTGTCATTTTGGCACATTCCTTCCAATTTCTGTCCTGTGTAGTATCTAACACAGAGGTTGCAAGGAGACTCTGAATTTGACTTTCTCAGCCTGAATTTTTGTCCTCTTGTTTATTAGCTGTGAGAACAAGGATCAGTAACATAAACCCTGTATCTTAAATTTTTTTGTCTCAAAAATTAAGCTAAAACTTTTAATTACATTACAGGACTATTATAGGATTACATGAGTTAACTAATATGATGAGTATGTAGTTGAGAGTCTGTTACAAACTAAGTGATCAATATATATAAGTTCTGCATAATTAAGATGATTATAGTGGTAATGATGATGTTGATATCTATACGTCCTTAAAGAACCTGACTATAAAAGGCACTGAAAAATAGATTCAATTCGGAAATGTTAAATATAAGTTTTTAATTTGTCTAGGAAGAACCAGAACCAAGTTTTAACATGTAGTTCATACAAAATACTACCTAAATTCTTCTGGGGTTCACAATTAAGGTTGTACTCTGTACTCAGGAAAATGTTTATGTCCATAACAAAAGATATGTAAAACTTTTGCTTGTTCCCACTACCTCTGTCCAGCCCAAAGAACTTTTTCAATTCCTGTTCAAAACCAGTGATCTAATAATTCTGAAGCAATATTCAGGAAGACTGGCATACATTCTCCAGTGCCACATTTGCATTAGGAAGCTGCAACATTTTCTAGTCTCAATTTCTCAACCTTTAAATTAGGCATAACTCTATTTTTCTTCGTTTTTGAAGGTATGGAAGAATAGATGATAAGATGTGTAAAAATAGTCTAGAAAGGTTTTTTTAAATTTATTAATAGACTATATTAATAGTTTAAGATTTACAGACAACTTGAGCATAAATTACAGAGATCTCATATTCTTTTCCGCTCGGTTTCCCCTGTCATTAACATCTTACCTTAGTGAGGTACAATTATTACAATTAATGAACCAATATTGACATTATTACAGTTGAACTTTCAACAACTTGAGTTAGGACTGTGCAGGGTCACTCCTATGAAGACATTTTTTAATCAAACACGGATCGAAAATACAGCTTTTGTGGGATGCAAAACCCACACATATGGGGAGCCAAATATTCCTATATGTTGCTTCTGAAGGAATGTATGCAGGACTTCAGCTTATGTGGATTTGGGTATTAGTGCAGGTGGTCATGCAATCAAACCCTGTGTAAAATGAGGGACAACCATATTAACTAAAGTCCATAGTTAATTTCGATTTCCTTAGTTTTTACCTAATGTCCTTTTATGTTCTAGTATGTCATCCAAAATACCACTTAAAATTTAGTTGTTTTATGTCCTTAAGCTCTTCTTGGCATTCCTGTTTTTGATGATATAGACAGTTGTGAGGCATACTGGCCAGGTATGTTATAGCATGCCTCTAAACCGATATTTGTCTCATGTTTTACCCCTGAAAAGGGTTTATGGGCTTGGGAAAGTCTAGAAAAGTTAATTAGAAGATATCAATTACTTCTTCCTTACTATTTGAAGAAAATCAGTATTTCCATAATTAATAAAGTAATTTTCTGTTTTGAAGACATTTTAAAATGATACATTAAAACAATCTTTGGGATCATAGAAGCTATTTCTAAACCAATTAAAATTATTAACAGTAACTACTATTTTAAGAAATCACTCTATGCTGAGTGTTTCAAGTCCACTTAATCCTCACAATGATTAAAAAAGATAGATCAGCTTATCCCTATCTTCAAAGCAGATGAAGAAATGGGCTCTTCAATTATATAATTTTCCCTTGTTCAAAAGCTCATCAGTAGAGCTGAGCCCTAAAGCTGCTTACTTCTGATTTCAACTACATCACCCAGTACTTTCAATATAAGAAAGCCGTTTTATTTTCTCTCAAAGTTCTTCTGCTTCTCCAATACTTAAAAATTCATTTAATCCTGCATTTATACGGATATCTTTCCCAGCTAATGGGCAATGGTTATGTGGTGTAGTTTTCCTCCTGGATAAATGTTTTATTATTCTCTAGAGATGCCCCTTCTCAATTTTTGACTTAAAGAAGGAGAAACAAGTAAGTGAAGACCACTTATTTTACATGGACTAGATTTAAAATTAGTTATTAAGGAGAAATGTAACTATAGATGTAGAAAATATCCTATCTTTGAACTTCTGCAATCTTTGAATGACATGTTAGAAGTAATGAGGGTGCTTAGTGGATTTTTTTTCCTTTTAAGTGATTTTAAAGTATAGTCTAAAATGTACATGCATAGAAAATTAATAAAAATAATATGAAGAACACCAGAGAATCTGCCATACAGATGATGAATAAAATTATTAAAAACATATTTCAATGGCTCTTCATAGTCGCATTATTTTTCCTCCCCACAATTTGCCTTACATCATCCAAAGAAATCACTTCCAGTGTTTGTTCATTATCATTCAAATACCTTTTTTACTAGTTTTGCTTTATACTTAATGTATTCTAAAATATATTTTTTGCATATTTTAAACTTCTTTAAATAAGCTTCTTTAAATGTTCTAAACCTGACACTTTTTTTTCTCTCTCTCCATATATACACACACTATAGCTCTAGATTATTAATTTTTATTTGTTGTTTATAATTACACCATAATTTATTTATTGCCCTAGTGGTGTTTATAATTACACCGTTACTTATTTATTGCCCTAGTGGTGAACACTTAGGCTTTTCCAAATTTTTGATAAGACATGTAATAATGACATGCTATAATGAAAAATATTACACATGTCATCTGGTTTTCATAGAAGACAGTTGCTTTGGGCCCTAAGATTTACATTAAAGAATGGAACTCCTGGGATATCTATTGCTGCCTATCTTTGCCTCCACCATATATTGTGAAACTGCTCTTCAAGATGCGTATGCCAAATCATGCTGCTAATGGAAGTGGAAAATCCTATTGGTTTCTGATACTATATGCTTTTCCCCAAACTTGCAACTATGAGATTGTTTTAATCTTATTTTTTGTAGACTGCGTTTAAAAGTTATTTACATTGGGCCAGGAGTGGTGGCTCACACCTGTAATCCCAGCATTTTGGGAAGCCGAGGTGGGCTGATCACCTAAGGTCCGGAGTTTGAGATCAGCCTGGCCAATACGGTGAAACCCTGTCCCGCAAAGAAAAAAAAAGGTACAAAAATTATTTGGATGTGGTGGCGTGTGTGCGTGCAATCCCAGCTACTTGGGAGGCTGAGGCAGGAGAATCGCTTGGACCCGGGAGGCAAATTATGAAGTGAGCCTAGATCGCACCACTGTACTCTATCCTGGGAGACTGTGTCTCAAAAACAAAACAAAACAAAAAAGTTGTTTACATTTTTCTTAACAACTAGTAAAGTTGGATATTCAATCATAATTTATTAATCATGTGTATTTGTGTATTTGCTCTTTATTGAATGTGTTTTCACATTGTTTGACCAATTGGCAGAGGGAAGGTTTCTTCACCTTATTGATTTTTATGACTTCTCTGTATATTCTGGTGACTATCTCTCTGCTGCTTACATTTTGTGCAAACACATTCTTTAGCATTCCTGTTCACAATTGTACCAGTTTTAATATAGCCAAACTTATCTATCTTTTAATGTCTTCTGCTTTTAATCTGCAATATTTAGCACTAAAATACAAACCTAGTTGCAATATATTTTTATACATGTTTGATTTGATTTGCTAAAACATTTAAGTTTATTGAGTGAACACCCATAAGCAGATTGATCTGTAAACTTCTTTTATCATATTTTCATAACATAATAAGACTATTAGACTTGTAGAGTTTGTTTTAGATTATTCGCTAATTTTTACTTTTCTGGAAAATATTGTGATATTAGGCTATGTGATCAGAACTGGTTACCATAAACTGTGTTTGGTCAAAATCAACAAGTTAAATGTAGGGCTGCCATTGTAAGCCAGAAGTGAATTCCATTATAAGCCAGAAGTGATGAATTCAAGATCATGCAGAGGTAGAATCAGAGAACACAAATAAACTGCATGAGACGATAGCCCCCTTGTCATCTCTCATTATCTTACTGTGGCTTTTGCCTCATCTCAGGCTTTCATTCATTAGGGTTACCTTATGACCAAGTAACGGAGGTGAAAAAAAGGCCCAGCTAGCTTAATAGATGGGTTTACTTAATATGGGTTTCAGAGTAATGAAGGATTGCTGCCACCTTAAAGCCAAATCAATAGTGATCCCGAAGGACAGAAGTCAGAAAAATTTTCCCCATGGACACTCACTACTTCATTCATGTTTTCTGAAAAGAAAAAAGAACCAAGGTAAGAAAATACACTGACATATGGAAGTGGTAAAGAGTTTGGAGGTTTACTTAGTGGTCTGGGTATACAGAGATTAAAGGGGAGAGAAACAGCATTGGGGAAAACCTATCTGATGGACTTATAGAAATATCAATAAGTTATGAAGACTCTTTAATCTCGTGTTAATGCTAACTAAATAATATTCACCATGGAGAGGGCACTAGACAACCAAGTAGATAAAATGACTACGCCAACTGACATCTGCTAACCTCTGTCATTAGATGGCCTAGTGCTGGCATAATAGATGCCTCAGTGAAGAGACTGTGGTAGCAGAGATAGAGGCTAATCCAGACTCCACAGCATGGGCTTCTGTTCACCAGGGCTGATTTCTTTATAGCCACTGCTTATTATATATTCTGACAGCCACAGAAACAAACGCTGGACACCTCACTTGGCACTATAGTTTGAGAGGATCAATCACTTTCTTGGGGACAAGTTGATGATATTGTGATCATCTTATTTTTAAAGAAGAAATAATTTGTCTGGATTGGAATTGACTCACATGATGGGTATGGGTTTGGTTTGCTTTTATGTCTGCAGGTGTTTAGCTACAACTTCTATCTAAGACCTTCGGAGTGCTTGAGCTGCTGAACAAGATCCTGCACAATACTGCATTAACTCAAAGAACTCATTTTACATCTAATTTTTATTTTATATGAAAGTAATTCTCAGGGAATTGTTTTAAAACAACTGCAGAATATTTTATTTATAAAAATAATGTATAATGCCTATGCATACAATTAGTGTGCATTACAAAAGTACTTATTTATTAGCTTTATACAATTTTTAAACCAAACACTTTACATAACATTATCTAGCATTGCCATAAATTTGTTTTAAACTTGTTAAAATGATACAGAATATAACTCAAATGACCTAGTAATATCATATGTTTCTATTCTCAGAATTTCCCCCTCACAGATTCCTGAAATGTTTTTCTTTCCATTTTACCTACCTTGAATAGAAGTAGTCTTTTAGTATTGCCTATAATGTATTTGTTATTTTTGTTGTTAGCATTTTAATTGAAGTGTAATACATGTACAGATACGTGAAAAAATATTATTGGTATAAATAAACCATCACAAAGTGAAAACATTTATGTAATCCCCACACAGGTAAATAAATAAATAACATTAACAGTTCTCTAGAAGTCTCCCTTATGTCACCTCCCAGTGCCAACTCTCTATCCAGACTCTATAACCATAGATCTCTTGTAAGCTTGCAGGTATTATAACGGTATTTCATTCCTGATCATGGCCCTACACTTCCACCTTACATCTCACACAGCACTTTGTAAGGCACATCACAGATGATCAGGTAGGACAAATACCATGTCCCAAATAGAACCAAATGTATACCAATATAGTCGATGGGCCTATTATTACTCTAAATTAATAATAAAAAATATCATATAGTTATTCAAACTTCACATTGAATAACAGCTTTTTAAATTTTGAAAAGAAGTGTTGTATAACAACTTTTGTTACATTAATATAATCAAAATACAGAATATAATCAAAATACAGTGTAGTAGAGTTTTATTTTTAAAGAAGGATAATATGTAGAGACAATGATAAACTATTTTCAAAAGCAAATAATATGTGGCCATTATAAATGACAAGCACTATAAGGCTAGCTGCGGAATATTAGCATGTCATATGTGAGAAATGAATAAAATTATGTCATGGAGAATAGTATCGGAGCATTATTTACTTTATCACAAGTAAAGATAGTTAATAGGTTTGTTTTTACTAGTTTTAAAGTAGACCACTGATATTAAAATGTAAAAATTGTGTTCCATGTTAATGCAATACAAATAATTCTCACTAGAAAAAAAAATCCTAGAGTTGAATTTTCTTTTTTTTCATGGAGAAAGTTAACTGAACCAAAATTTCTGCCAGCAGAATTCAGTCTTACACATGTAGATGTGAAAGTGTGCATCTCCTCTCAACACAGCTTTCTTCAGTAATGACAGAATTTTTCCTAATAAAGAAAAATGTTTTTCAACATCCTGTAGAGTTCTCTTTACATAATATTTCAAAGTACCGAAAGACTCTTACAAACACTGTACTTTCCAATGATCACTAAAAAGGTCTCCAAATGCCACCATAGGAAAACTATTAAACAGGCAGTGATTATACGCCTAGACTCATACAACACTGTAGGCCATTAAAGACAAACCATTTTCCAATGCATTTAAGAGTTATATTAAAAGAAATTAATGTGAACTTTCTACTCTCCTCCTTCAAATGTTTACAGATAAACATGTCCTATCATTTGTAAAATGGCCTGCCACATTTAGAAATTTGAATTAAATTTCTGTAATAATTTAGGTCCAGGAAAAAATGTATAGTGATTTTCCCCTCAGCCAGTAGAGGATATAATGAAGGAAAAAATGCAGGAAGATAGCCAGAACACAAAGCAGCACTTGATATGCACAATATTTTACAATCCAGTATTCTTAGACTGGGAATGCTTGATGTTTTTCCAACATTGTGAATGGACTTATCACACCCAATAACATCCTTCATACCTTTGCACATCAATGAATTTGGTTATTTTCCTTCTGTCTTGGTTGTCCAATAGTGATTGCCTTAATTGATAGTGAATTAAAATTATCTGTGGAGCTTTAAAAAATATGTTCCTGAGTAACACACTGAGAAATTCTGACCCATAATTCTATACTGAAACTTAGGAAATCCCAGATGATTATGACACCATATATCCAAAAGTAAGCATTTTGAAAGCACTAAAACCTTCACCACTTATCAAAACACAGTGAATTGTCATCTGTAAATCAATTCAGTAATGAAAAAGAGTAATGTCACCATGTAATATCAATGATCTTCAAACTTTCTCTTTTGTTGACATTGTATTTATTACTCACATTTCCACTTTCAAGTCCTGTGACATACCTGCCAGCTGTATTCCAGTGCCATTAATTAATATATCCTTTTTAGCCAATGATGTTAGATTTTTGGGCTATTAATAGATAAAGACTAACATGTAAATATAAATAAGGGAAATATAACATATAAATAAGGGAAACAGGAAAATAAAGAGTAACTTTTGTTGCAAAAATTTCACAAATGCCAGTCAAATTTCACAATTTTATTTTCAGTATTAAGAAATATGCCTTCTTTGGTGAAAATTATTTTCAAAACAAATTCAATAATTTATTTAAGATACTCTGGGAAGGTTATTTAGAAATGTTCTGGAGACAAAAGAGAATATATATTTTAAAAATAACTCAGGTGTTATCTAGGGAGTAACCTGAAAAATACTTTCACAGAACAAAGGTTAAGGAATTAATCTTCAGAAAGAAATTCAGGTAAAAGTACATGTCTAAAAAGACCTTTGAAAACTGGGAAGTTAACAACTTTTCACATCACTAAACATTTTATATAAACTTATTTTATTATAGCCAGATTAGAAACATACAGGCTACAGTTTTCAAAACTAGATTAATGTGAAACCCTTGGATTTTTAGGAAAATTAGTCTGTTTTTCTACTATCACACCAAACAAAACTTTGTCATAAGTGCTTAAGAATCAGCTGGAATAGCTAGAATGTATTTATCCAAAAGTTGTCTGTATTTAAACTTTTGAACATGATAGGACAATAAAGATTGTTTATGAATGATAATAATATTTTTTCAGGTGTCTTAACTATAGTCTTTGAAAGAGTACAATTCCAAAATAGTATGATTTGAGGGCTGATGATAAGATGTTCCTGTTCCCAAATAGGCCTCTTAATCCACTTAGTACATAAACAAATTACATGAAGAGAGTACCACATGTTTGCCTTAAGACAAACATCTTACCTGGTACATTTTAAAACTAAGTATTTCAAGGAAATACCAGAGTAAACCTGTGGAAAGAGGAGAGCAGCCTGTTTTTCCAAGATGCCAATAACTGACACTTTTCAAATTTCTTGAATTTGGATTCATTTTGGGGAGAATAGAAAAAAGAAAGTAGCATGGTTAGTAAAATAAGAAAAGAACCCAATATTATTACAGTCATAACATTTGCTAGTAATAGAGACTGCCCCAGTTTAAAATTGATTTTTCAATTAAAATATTAAATGTCATTTTATGATTTTTTAGTCTGGGAGGCAAGTTAGGAGACTTTTATTAATAGTCATTAATTGACAAAGCTTCTACAGTTGTGCTTTTTATTTAATATTATAACACATTAACCACAGACATCCTTTGATTTTCTGTCATATTTTCAATTCTCTGTCTGTACATGTTGTCTCAAGAGTAGCAACATTTGTGAATTTATTTTAACAATTCATGATTTTGTCAGCATTTTAAGGGCTTACTGTTCCAAGGGGACATTATAACAAAGCACTGAAGAACACAGAACTTCAGTTTAGCTGGAAATTTATATTGGAATACCATTGTTGTCCCTTATTTACTGATTTATACACTGTTCATCAGTGAAATTGAAATAAGATTAGCTATTTTATACAGTTATTATAAGGATGAATTCAATTCGTTTTGAAATATTGGAAATATATGTATTTGATACAAAAACTTGTATATATTATTTTAAAAATATTTATTCATAACAGTTTTAAAACTTTTGTTTAGCCTAATCTAACGTCATTTTCCAGAAAATAAATGTGAGGCATCATGTTCAGTAAAATATGTAGAATCAAACTGACCGTATAAACCCAGCTTTGTCACTTAGTTGAGAAATGTGTCGTACATCTATAAACTCCAGTGTCCACGTGGCATACCTGAGCATACCAAGTCCTTGCTGAGATATGTAATTAAAAGATATGAAATCAATGCTCAGGAGTATGCAGGCACCCAAACAATAGTCATTAACTATTTATGTGATATTTAGAAGTTAAAATTGAAATGACTTTGTGAGAAATGATACGTGTGGGGTAAAGAGAAGGATGTATAAATTTTGGTTTACATAACTGGATAGACAGTGATGTCATTCATGGAAACATTGTGAAAGAGTCTGGTTTACAGAATTCTGGGAAGATGATGGAAAAGCAAGCACTGGAAATCTCTTTACACATAAATAATAATTACACTGGCAAAATCTCTCTGATACAACTCTTTTGGAATTCTTGAATTTAGTGAAACTTACAACTTCCAGGAGAAAGCATGGATAATAAATTTTAGTTAATTTCAGCCGTTAGCTTAGGAGCAACTATCCATCCCCACCCTCAACCCCAAGACAGGGAGCTGTGCACGTATTTCTGCTGCAGCTTGCCTCTAGCTTGCAAAAACTACCATGAGCAAAAAGGACCACATCCTTTGGTTATCAAGGATCTGTGCTGTCATGGTTGATCGCTGCTTCTGAGCACAATGGTAGAGACAAAAAGGTGGTAGCCATTGTTTTTGCACTCCCTTCTGTTCTAAAACCCACTCTTCCTGGCTAAGGTGACTTCCAGGAGATTTAAAAGGCTGTTTGTCCCCCTACATTTTTCCTTTACCCCTTTGAGAAGTCAAACATTAAAGAATAGTATATTTCCAGAGCAACTGCATACATGAGGGAAATTAGAAAGTTTCAGTGTATCATCAAGAAATGGTGCAGGTTCATAAAATACTAATAAAAGTCTTTAAGTTTACAACTCAGGCTGATCTTCAGCACAGACACAGCCTGCAACAATATAAACAAAATAATAACAAAAACAGCAAGCCCTAGGGAAGGGAGAAAATCTGATTTCAAGATTTACCATTTAATTAAATTCAGATGTCCAGTTTTTAACAAATAATCACAAGGCACACACAGGAACAAGAAAGTATGGCTCATTTAAAGAAAACAGATAAAGCAAAATAAAGTCACCAAGAAAGACCTGATGGTAGATCCACTACATAAATACTTTAAAATAACCATTATAATGGTGTCCAAAAAACTAAAGGAAAGCATAGAGAAAGTCAAGGAAACAATGGATGAACAAAATGAAAATATCAATAGAGATAGAAAGGCTAAAAATGAACAAAAAAAAATCAGGAGCTGAAAATTACCACTGAATGAAAATTCCATAACCTATCCCCCAGAGAATATATAAATTATTCTCATACATAAACTAAGGTAGTTCATTAACCGCTATAAATGCTCAAGGAATCCTGCAGCTTAAAATAAAAGGACATTAGATAGTAACTCAAAGCTATATGAATAAGTATATATCTCAGTAAAGGTAAACGCATGGACAATATAAAAGCTAGTATTATTGTAACATTGGTTTGTAACTTCATTATTTATTTTCCACAGACTTCAAGAGACTAATATATTAAACAATTATTAGTCTAAAGTCCCCATTATTATAACTTTGGTTTGTACATCTACATTTTGTTTTATACATAATAGAGAATACTAATATATTAAAAATGATTACTTTATGTTTTTGAATGTACAACGTATAGACATAATTTTGTGACATTAATAACTGAAAAAAATGTGAATGAAGATGTTATAGGAGCTGAGTTTTTGTATATTATTGAACTTTTGCTAATATACATTCAAATTAGAGTATTATAATTTTAGAGTGTTGGTGGTTAATACTCATGGTACCCACAAAGAAAATAATTATAGAATATACATTAAAAAACGTATGAAAGGAATTTAAATTTTCACTACAAAATATAAATTCAATACTAAAAAAGCTACAAGGCATCTAGAAAATAAATAACAAAATGACAGTTACAGTTATCTTCTTATTAACAATTACTTTAATTTTAAATAGCAAAGCCCTTCAAACAAAAGAATGATACTGGCAGCATGGATTATGGCCATGATCCAACTATATACTGTCTAAAAGAGACTCACTCTATATCTGAATACACAAACAGATTGAAAGTGAAAGGATAGAAAAAGACGCTCCATGTAAACAGTAACCATAAGAGTACTGGGGTGGTTATATTAATACCAGATAAAATAGACTTTAAATAACTGTTAAAAGGTTGCAAGAGTCAAAGGAGGACATTATATATTAATAAAAGGTTCAATATTCCAAGAAGCTATAATAAATATCAACATGTACATAACAGACTATTAGAAGGAAATTTTGATATAAATGAAGGAAAAATAAATAGTTCTACAATAATAATTGAAGACTTCAAAATCTACCCTTAGTAATGGATAAACCAATCAGAAGATAAGTAAAGAAATAAATAACAATAGAGGACTTAAAAAACACAATAAACCAACAAGATGTAAGAGATATTTACAGAATATTCTACCCCACAACAGAATATGCATTCTTCTCAAGTGCACATGGAATGTTTTCCAGGACGGATTATGTGTTAGGCCACAAATTACATCTCAATAGGTTTAAAAGATATCATACAAAGTATCTTTGCCAACTACAACAAAATTAGGTTAGAAATTAGTAACAAAAGAAAACGTGGAAAAATCAAAAAATGTGTGGAAATTAAACATGTATTTCTAAATTCCCAATTGATCAAAGAAGAAATAACAGGGGAACTGTACACGTATTTCGAAATAAATGAAAACTAAATCACAACATGCCAAAATTTATGAGACATAGAAAAAGCAGCGCTAAGAGAGAAATGTATAGCTATAAATGCTTACATTTAAAAGTAAGAAATATTTTCTTTTAATTTAGAAAAAGACATATCTCAAATCAACCACTTTACAACTTAAACCAGAAAAACAAACTGAAGGCAAGTAGAAGACAGAAGATAATAAAGACTAGAGCAGAGATAGACAAAATAGATGATAGAAAAACAATGAAACCAAAAGTTGGTTATTTGAAAAGATCAACAACATTAGTAAACTTTTAGCTAGACGGACTAAGAGAAAAAGAAGACTCAAATTACTACAATGAGAAATGAAAATGGTGACTTTGCTATCAATTCTACAGAAATAAAATGGACTATAAGAGAGTACTATGAAAACTTGTATGCCTAGAAATCTAATTACATATGAAATGGAAAAATTCCTAGAGACATAAAACTTACCAACACTAAATAATGATAAAATTAAAAATGTAAATAGACTGATACCTACTAAGGAGACTGAACCAGTAATAAAATATCTCCTGACAACAAAAGCCCTGGACCTGATGGCATCACCAGTGAATTCCATAAAACATTTAAAGAACTAGCATCAATCTTTTTCAAACTTTTCCAAAAATGCTGTCATGAGGGAACATTTCCAAAACTCATTCTATAAGACATCATTAGCCTAATACCATAGACATATCCTTTATAAACACTGATGCAAAAATCCTCAAAAAATTACTAGCAAAACAAGTTATTAAGCAGCAGATTAAAATGATTACAGACCACAAGCAAAAGAGATTTATTAATATTAATGGAAATCAAAGATATTTCAACATACAAAAATTGTTAAATGTAATACACCATATTAACAATGAACGGTAAGAATCACATGGTTATCTCAACTGATGCATAAATAGCATTTGGCAAAATTTTGTACCCTTTCATGATTTAAAAAAAACACTCAACAAAGTAGAAATATATGGAAACCACCTTAACCTAATAAAAAAATTCATATATAAAAGTCCCATATAAAACGTTATAGTCAATCGTGAAAAACTTAAGAGTTTTCCCTCTGTGATAAGCAACAAGGCAAGGAAGCCTGAGCTTACTACTATTCAATATAGTACTAAAAGATCTGGCCAGAAAAAAATATGTAAGGAAAAGAAAAATAAAAGGCATAAAATTGGAAACGAAGAAGTCAAATTATCTTTGTTTACAGATAATATAATCTTATTTATAGAAAACGCTGAAAATTCCACTAAAATAGTAGAACCAATAAATTAAGTCACCACATAAAAATCAAGTGCATGTCTATACAATAACAAAGAATAATCCAAAAACAAAATTAATAAAATAATTTAATTTGCAATAGCATCAAAAATATAAACTATTTTTATTTAATCAAGAAAATAAAAGACCTGTCCTATAAAAGCTACAAAACATTCCAAAACAAATTAAAGAATATAAAAAGAATGGAAAGGCATCTCATATTCATGATTGGAAGACTTAACATTGTTATAATGTCAACACCACAGATTCAATGAAAATCTATAGACTTAACGCAATCCCTATCAAAATCCCAATGATGCCTTAAAGCAGAAATACAAAAAACTCATCCTAAAATTCATAGGAATTTCAAGAGACTCCAAATAGCTAAATTGATCCTAGAAAAGAACAAGCTAGAACACTCAGACTCCTGATTTCCAAACTTACTATAAAGCTACAGTAATCAAAACATTGTGGTACTGGCATAAAGACAGACATATGGACCAGTGTAATAGGAAAGGTTGCCTGGAAGTAAAGTCTCACATGTATAGTCAAATGATTTTCAATTACGGTGTCAAGAGTATTCAATGGGGAAAAGGCAGTATTTTCAATAAATGTTGCAGGGAAAATGAGATATCCATATGCAAAATAATAAAGTTGGATCCTTACTTAACACCATATACAAAAATTTAGTCAAAATGGATCCATGACCTAAACGGAAGACCTAAAACTATAAACTCTTACAAGAAAGATAAGTTTTAATACTTCAGATTTGGCAATATTTTTTAATAAGACACCTGACATTCACAAAACAAAATTAAAAAGAGGCAAACGGGCTTCACAAAAAGTAAAAAAGAAAAAAAAAGATGAAATAAAAATGCATGCATCAAAAGAAAATTATAACTACAGTAAAAGGCAATTTACCTAATGGAAGAAAATATTTGCAGAACATATATCTAGTAAAGGATTAATATTCAGAATATACAGAGCACTCCTAAAGCTCAGTAACAAAAAACAAGCAACCTGATTCAAAAATCGTCAAAATACTTGAATAGACATTTATCCAAAGAAGATATACAAATGGCAAATAAACACTTGAAAACATGCACAACATCACTAATCATTAGGAAAATGCAAATAAAAACTACAATGAGATTATTTTTGTAGTTCATAAGCGCGATGACTGGGTGTTCACACACAGGTGCAAGTTGTGCCACCTTCGAACCTTGTTACACCGTTGGCACATTACCCATCAGACATGAAAAAAAAACCTACAATGAGATACCAGCCCATACCCATTTAGGATGGAAGCTATCAAAATAAAACAGGAAATAATAATTTGGCAAGAATGGAGAGAACATAAAACCCTTGTGCACTGTTAGTGGGAATAAATATAAAGTGGAAAAACTGTTGTGAAAAATAATACGGTGAATCATCAAAAATTCAACATGAAATTACCATATGATTCTGCAATTCCATTTCTAGGTATGTACCCAATAGTTTCTTAAATATGTATTTTATACCCATGTTGTTAATAGCATTACTAATAATAGCTAAAATTTAGAAGCAACTCAAGAGTCTATCAAGAGTAGAACGGATAAGCAAAATGTGGTTTTTGTATACAATAGAATATTATTCAACCTTAAGAAGGGAGGAAATTCTAATATATGCTACAACATGTGTGAACCTTGAGGGCGTTATATCAAGTAAAATAAGCCACTCACAGAAAGGCAAATACTCTATTATTCTACTTATATGAGGTACTCAGTGTAGTCAAAATCCTCAGAACAGACAGTGAAATAATGGTTGCCAGGGGCTAATGGAGGGAAAATTTTTCAGTTTTAAAGATTGTAAGAGTTCTGGAGATGGACAATAATGACGACTGAACAATAATATAAATGTGATTAATGATAATTACATTATGTGTATTTTTACCAAAATACAAAATTGGAGAATATAAACAAATAAAAATAAATAAATAAAAAACCAAACCAAACAAAAACCCTGGTTTAAAAGAACAGAATTATGAGTTTGGCTTTGAACAAGCTAATTGGACACGTTATCGGGACTTCCAAAAGAGGATTCAAGTATCTAATGAAATATAGTTAATTTAATGCCACTTATTGCTATTGTCATTCACAGATTCCACACTCAGAAGTTGGAACAGAAAATGTAATTTTTTGAGTCATCTGCACAGATCCTTGATCACTAGGGATGCTCTGGAGATAGAACAGCCTCACATTATTCATCATCGAGCAAAGATACCCAGGTCTTAAAGCCATGTCCTCGCTGCATCTGTCACTGCATGCAGGATTCTGGGAGGGGTAACTTTGAGCAAGGCAGCTGTCTGATGCTAGTTGAAATCTCTGAGAGAGGGAATGGTGGAGAGAGTGGTGTTGCTGAGAGCGAAAGAATGTTTGCAGAAAGCACTCCCTAATGCTGGGACAACATGTCCTCCTTTGAAGAGGCAATAAGGCGACAAATCACTTTGTCCACAATTCTAGTTATGCATCACCACATCTACCGTACTCCCATGTAATATGTTTAACTTGGTCCCTCCTAAGCTACTAATAACCTGGATCTATAAGATATACATTTAAGAATGACTACCATAAATATTCATTTAAAAGAGGTATATGGTTTATGGACCGTGAAGATATTAAAATTACCTATGCAATAAGATGCTTCAGTACTTTCAAAAGTATCAAACAAGATGTGATAGACCTTTATTGCAGATGGAAATACAGCAAGATAAACCTTTAGCTTTCCAGGTCATATATAAACATCTATTAAAAGTTACCTACATTTAGTGTTATGCTCATCCATACTCTGTCCACTTCTAGGATAACAAAGGGCAAAAAGTGTTCATTTATTCAGGTGTGGAAAGGTTAATTACTCAAAAAATAAATTTTAAAAACAATCAAAACAAACAGAAATTTCCAAATTGTATCAAATAGAGAACTCATCCTTGATTTTTCAAAGAATTTTCTCAAAAAAAAAAAACCAGAAACAACAATTTCAAATGAAACATCATGATGAGAATATCTTCAGAATATTTTACTCTGTTTCTAAGGAAATGTGGGTGAGTCCTACATTACTGAAAGTGGTCTTCATTTTCTCCAAATATGCTATTTTCAGAAATAAGAAAACGTAAAGCTCAGTAAAACACTGTAATAAAAAGCATGATATTTAATGTAAACTCATTCAGAGTAATCATGTGAACATGGTTCTATTTCTGTCTATGTCTATACATCATCACCCTAATGCCAGTAAATTTATTTTAAACTAAATATTGGTCTCCTGAGGCAGAGGTAATACAATAATAATAATTTAGAAAAAAATTTACATTTTAACACTGCCACTTTTTCATAATAGTGCTATTTTTCCCTACATAATGCAAAAACACAGACAAATCCAAAAAGCATATTTGTGCCTTAAATTAGGGCAAAATAGGGCTTTTTTTTCTCAAACATGGGATAGTAAGAAGAGCTCTCATCTTAAATTCTTACAGTTAGTTGAATTGTTTACACCAACATTGCATTTTTATAAATAGCTTCTCTTTGTTTCTTAAAAGTACTAGAATTTCATGTTGTAGTTTTTGACAGCTTTATCGTCTGTAATAGTCATGTTTAGAAAAGACCTGGCAGGTGAACAAATACAGCCAACAAGAAGTAGAAAGACAAACATTATTAAGAGGTTTTTGACAATTTTTACAAGGAAAAATATTTTATAAAAGACAACCCTGTTTTCTTCACATTTTAGAGCTAGTCTTCATAAGTGTCTAATACAACACTGGATGATTGTAGGCATAGTTTTTCACTTAAGTATTAATAGAAATAATTTATTACTAAAATATTCATTTATTTTTAAATTTAAGTTAGAAAGAAGTTTGCTGCTTTCTGATATGAAATTTTGAAGCTCAGGAACCAATTTTTTTTCTTTGAGAACACATCTCTGAAATTACAGTGTCAGTCAATGAGAAATATGGCTTGATATTCAAAGAGCATAAAATCTGATTTATATATGACTTTTAAGAATGTCTTCTTGTATAAAGTAATATATATTTACTTATTCTATGAATGCAGTGATTTATACTATACTGCAGGATTTACTATGAGATATTTATCATATCTTTGCCTATATACATAAAGGCAAAGTGGAAAATGTTTTCAAATGCTATTGATTTCCATCCAGACTTAATGAAAAGCCTGACCTTCTGAAAACAGACTTATTATCACTACTTCCTTATTAGCTGTTATACACTATTTCTTCTTTCAAGTGTTATCGTCTGTTTAACTTGGCATTAGCAAAGGCAATAATCATTACTTTTAGTTGTTCCCCATGTTAAAACTTTTTTTAAGGCCACTATTATAAAAGCAATATCAAAAGCAAAATTCCCTAAATATAGGATATAGTTTGGATGTTTTCTCCCCTCCAAATCTCATGTTGAACTGTGATCCCCAGGTCCGTTGAAGGTGGGTCCTGTTGGGAGGTGTTTGGATCATGGCAGGTGGCTCCCTCATGAATACCTTCGTGCCTTCCCTGCAGTAATGAGTTCATGTGAGAGTTGGTTTTTAAAGGGCCTGACACTTCACCACTCACTCTCTTGCTCTCTCTTTTGCCATGTGATACACAGGCTCCCACTTTGCCTTTCACCATGATTGGAAGTTTCCTGAGGCCTCACCAGGAGCAGATACTGGCACTATATTTCTTATACAGCCTGTAGAACTGTGAGCTAAATAAACCTCTTATCTTTATAAATTATGCAGTCTCAGGTATTCCTTATAGCAACTCAAACGGACTAACACAATATTTTTCATGGAAAGAAATGTGAATGGCTTTATGAGCACATTAGTTCTCATACAAATACAAAACATATAGCTTAAATATGAAAAAAGTAATAAGTAAATATCATTATTAATAGGTAATAATTTAAGAATTCCACAGTGAAGAACTCCTTCATTACACATCAATGTGTACCAAAGGAACCACTGATAAGGTGGCAACTAGAAAAAATCTCTTCAAATTAGTAACTAATCTTTCAAAATCTGTTATTAGGTAAAAATATAATAGTTGTATTTCAAGTATTACATTGACTTTGCTTAGATTAAAATTATCACACATATGAGACAACTGCATAATCTGAAATATAAATTTAGGGAGAATGAGCTACAAATAAACACTAAGATAGTGAGAAAGATAGTAGGGAATTGGACAAAGATATTCCAGTTTATACAAGCCTGAGATTAAGTATGCCAACTTGCCTTAGATTCTTGAAATTTATACTTTATCATTGTATGCGCTGTATCTTTGCAAAGCAATAAAAGTGTGTAAGGAACCAAGAATGACATAAGTCCGCTAGGATATTTTTTATATGTCTTGCTATAAACTTCCTTCAAATAATTCTCATTATAACAAAAATATCATTTTGTTTTCAATATTTTATGAAGTTGTAAAATATTCCCAAGGAATGATTATCAGACAAATACTTGGCTCTGTGCTCTCTTTAGAGCAGTTTTCCACCTTGGGAAACTGCTTTTGAGATCAGCAAAATAAAACCGCTGATATTTTTAGAGCCCATACAGTAATGTTTAGAGAAGTTTTCTGGTTTCTTTTTGGATACAGGTACCCCAGAATTATTTAAAGTAATATTCATAAAAGGACTGCCTTATGATATTTAATATAAAATGAAAGTAATTTATATTAGAGTATATAAAGTATAGTGAATATTCAAAAAGCTCCAGTACATTCTGTCTCCTTCACACTTGTTTTTAGTTCTGAAACTAATACAAGGATTTAAAAAATAGGACTTTATGCAATATAAACCACCTAGCTAGTATATTAATATATTATAATTTTTAAATATTAATTATTAAAAATTATTTAGTGCCTTCATTATGCCAGGCACTCTTCTAAGCACTGAAGAAACGCAATGATCAAAACACATACAATTATGCTATCTTGGAATTTACAGTCCATGAGGAGTAAGTGAGGAGAGATAAACAACAAACGAGGAAACAAGCAAATACAGAATATGTCATGTACGGATTTTGGTTGTGATGAAATATAAATCACGTAAGGAAGGAAATGGTGGTGCAGGTGTTGAGGGCAATATTTCAGATGCTATGAGAAAACAGGTCTCTCTGTGAAGGTTTCATTTCAGCAGAGAGCTGAATGAAATCAAGGTAAAAGGCATGCTGATCATTAGGGAACAGAGTGTTCGTGTAAAGTGAAATAATGAAATTGAAAAGGTCTAACTTGATGTGGTTTGGGGTACCTGAAGAGCAGCAAGATGACTAATATGGCTGAAGCAAAGAAGCAGTGCATGGTAGAAAATTATCTCAGAGAGGTCACTAGAACAAATACATTGATCTGTTTGCCGTGAATTGATTCTTAAAATTTTAGTAATTATGATGTTATATTTACTCTATTAGACAACGTGACAAGAAGAATGGATCATTAAAGAGGCATAAGTGGAAAACACCTGTTTCAAGATATGTAGTGCTATGATAACACCAACGGAATACATTTGAAAGCATTAGTTTGCAGCTGCAGATGTAATGAGTTTCTCTAATATTACTTCTTTGTAAGTGAAAAGGAGCTGAGAAAATGAGATGACAAAAATTCTAAAAATGTTAAAGCAACAAAGGTAAATGTAATTAGATGTGAGGAATGTTCAACTGCCAACTGGCAGTATAGCTGTACTTGAAAGAAATTGATGGACCATCTAACAATTCTAGTCCCTTATATTCCAGCAGCCACTTCCTGAAAAAATATTCAGTTGGGAAGAAAGTTAGATACCAGGATCTGTCTTTCAAGATGAAGCTTCTTGAAACTTCTTCTCTCAACATTGTAGTTTAAACGGAAGTTGGAAATAATTACAAGTTTTCAATAATTCTACTACATTTCTTTATTGTATATTAGGGAATTCTGTCATTTGCAACAACAGAGATTCCATCGAATTTTATGATCTCATTGAAAAGCTGCTATATTTGAAAATAATCAAATGTAAAAGTCTATTTCAAAGCTTTTGACATTTTAACTGTTTATCAAAAGAAAATTCGAATTAGTAATAATTTTCAGATTCAATATCAAATTATGTAATAACTCAGCACATACTTCACACTAAGCCAATAAGGTATGCTTACTGTTTTGATGTGTTTTTATTTGATGGCATATCCTGCTAGAATCAAAGTCTGACCCATTTTCTGTGTAAAACAATCTATGGTCTATGATGTTTCCATTTTTTATCTGAAAGCAATGATTTGTAACATTGCTTTATTTATTGTATATTATTATAACAAGTTTCTTTTAAATATATTAATACATAAGCTAATATTCATGTTACCACCATTAAATGAAAAACATGCTAGCTCATAGTGTGGTATCCTTATTAATATAACATAATATTTCTGTAAAATTTGAAATTTATTCTTGGTTTTATTGTCACAAAAAATACCACAATGAAGAATGAAACAACTGCTTTCAGAGCCAATATATTCATCCAACATTTTCACTCTAAGACCCAATCAACATTCTTTGGTCTTTAAATGTTAATATGTGCACTGTCAAATGATTCCTTAGTCACGAGTTTTAGCAAGTTATAACTGGATAGTTTTCTCTATTACAGAACTTTTTTGAGTCTGACATACCATATATACAATACGACAGTGAAATAGTGGTAATTCGTAGGTTTCTCTGAATGAACATATTTCTATGTCCTTGAAACACTATTCCATGGAGCAGAACATGGGAAAAGATGTTTCTGTACCACAGATTTCTAGAGACCAGGACAAAGATCTTAGTATCCTAACCTCCTCCCTCTTAGAGCCTTCCTTTCACAGAGTAGGCAATCAACTTTAGAACTATCAATGAATATCACAAAACAATGTCAGAGTATTGCTTTCCAAGCCTCCTGCTATTGGCAACATGAAGGATAATGTAGGTAGGCAGTGGGGAATATTTTATTTTCCCCTTTATAATCTATCTACTAGTGGACAGCAAATACATAAAATTTTTAAACTTGGAATCAAGTCACACCTTAGTTTCAGGGTGCCAATTATCACAAACTGTAAAACTCTATACTTTTAATGAGAAAAGAAAGAAAAATATGGTGATAGTATTTTTGACAGAACCAACAATATAATAGACAATAAAGATTTTATGTCCCTGAGTCAAATGCAGCTGCTGCAAGAACCTGAAAACTCTATGAGGGTGGATATTATACTAAGGAAACCTGGGGAGGATAATAGTTTATCTGTCTTCTTATTGTTATATTTCTGGCTCCCTTTATAGGACCTCATTAATAATAGACTTTTAGTAACATCTCTTGATGGTTGAACCTAGAAAATGTATGATTATTTTCAACATAATTATCTCTATACATACTTCCAAATAGGAAGCACAGTAGTAATAAAGTGTATAATTCCTTCAAATTTTTTCAACTCAGAGCTTTTACTCACAAAAATCAGAGCTCTTCCTTGGCTCTCTTATTTGACCTCTGCTCCTAAGGATTGCAGTGGAAGCAGTTAACCTCCATCTATAACACATGATCTGAATCAGTTTAGTAATATTGATTAATGTAACTGCCCACTTATTAATATATAGAAGTGTTATAGTCACATTTGTCCAAATTTGACATTTCCAGAATACTTCCAGTTTTTGGTTAATATGTCAAATTTGTAATCTTATAAGGACTTAAGGCCCATCCTTACAATCAGAGGTAAAAAAAGACAAATAATGTTTTCATAGAAAACCATGCAGATTCAGTTATTGCCAGAAAATACCCAACACATAAAATTTTGCCAAATAAAAGTGCATGTTTTTTCAAAAGTCTATTTTCCAATGTTTGAGGTGGGGACAATAGACTTGGTAGCCAAATGGAACCATTAATTCAACCCCATACTGGAAAACAACAAAAAATAATTAATTTTTAGAGAAAACTTATGTCCATAGTTTGTAACGAAGTGTCTATAAAAGACTAGTCTTTCAGAGTAGATTTATTTCTAATTGAAAAGCTAAATTATCAACAAATGTTAACATTTTATAAGTGGTAATTGCCACTTACTATTTAGTTGTCAAGTTTGCATGTCCGCAGTGCATTCCTCTCCAAGATGCTATTGTCATTTTCTGAAAGTACCAAAAACACATTGCACTTTAATACTGTTAGACACTTGGAGGAAATTCACGAACAATTCCCTTTGGACTAGCAATGAAATACCACACTTCAATATCAGCCTTACTTCTTCAAGGTACTTAGAAAAGGTCATCCATTCAGAAAGAACAAAACCAAATAAAGTTAGATACTCTCTGAGAGGAGGCTTGCTTTGATAGTTGTATTCACATCTTTACCAATTAACATGCTCTAGAATGGGGCATCCACGTGTGGTATGCTTCACGATGAACCGTTCACTTTCACTCTATTCACCACCTCACTGAATACTCTTAGTTTATTTGAGTTGAATATTCAGTTGACTCTTGAACAACGTGGGGGTTGCTGCCTATTCTGCAGTCGAAAATTTGCATATAACTTTTGACTCCCCCGAAATTTAACTGCTACTAGCAGTTAATAGATAATAGTTGACTGGAAGTCGGTGATAACATAGTGAATTAACAAATATTTTTCATATCATATGTATTATTAATATATACCATATTATTAAAATAAAGGTTAGAAAATGTTACTAAGTAAATCATAAGGAAGAGAATAATGTATGTGCTGATAATTAAGTGTAAGTGGATCATCACAAGGGTCTTCGCCCTTGTCATCTTCACACTGAGCAGGCTGAGGAGAAAGAGGAAGGGCTGGTCTTTCTGTTTCATGGGTGGCAGAGGTGAAAGAAAATCCACACATAAGTAGACTCATTCAGTTTGAACTCATATTGTTTAAGGGTCAACTGTATTACACTTTGTGATAAGGATAATGTGTGTTGCATGTTTGAAGTAATGCTACATGGAAATGAATACTCCCAAATGGGGTAATGGTCAAATTTTCTGAAGGATTTGTAGCAAGATTAATAAATTTCATCCATCCACAAAATGTTTTTAGTTTCAAATCAATATGAACCATTAGAAAAAAGTAGATGTGCTTGATGATTAAATGAATTTTGTAATAAACTTTCATTTATATACCAAAACCAAAATAACAGATATCTAAAAAAAATGCCTAAAATGAAAATATAGAGTTGGACAAAATAGTGAAAGCAATAATATTTACCTGTTTAACTAAAATTCTATCAAAACATGACTTATTTGCATCTCATCTCCAAAACAAAAATAATTTCTCAAATTCATTGTAATGTCAAACTATGTATGTGGGTACATGCTTTGAAGTATATTTCACTACAAAAATTCAAAATTGTTTAAGAAGTGTTTTGAGGCCAGGCATGGTGGCTCATGCCTGTAATCCCAGCACTTTGGGAGGCTGAGGCAGGTGGATCACAAGGTCAGGAGTTTGAGACCAGCATGGCCAATATGGTGAAACCCTGTCTCTACTAAAAATACAAAAATTAGCTGGGCCTGGTGGTGCACGCCTGTAGTCCCAGCTACTCGGGAGGCTGAGGCAGGAAAATTATTTGAACCCAGGGGTGCAGAGGTTGCAGTGAGCTAAGATTGCACCACTGCACTCTAGCCTGGTGACAGAGTGACTCCATCTCAAAACAAAACAAAAAGAAAACAAAAGAGAAGTGATTTGAATTAATATTTAAACTTGGCCAAAATTTATTTTCAGATTTTATTTGTACATACACAAACATATAAAGGTTTAGAAAAATTTTTAGATCTTTACATTTATGCAGTTGTTATATAACTAATATCAATTTTAATATTATACTAAATTCTGTGGAGATACCTGAAGAAAAAGAAAGAATAATTTTAAGTCAACTATGTATTTATACTACAACTATTTATTCCAGCCCTAACCTCCAGAACTTATTAGTTTACTTAAAATCATGTAAATTATTATCAGTAACTATTTTGAAGACTTTTTATGGCATTGTTTTATATAAAAACCAAAAACACTGTTCTTATGGGTAACCACCATATTCCTGGTAAAAGACAAAAAATAAAATATATTGAAAATTGAAAAGAGTCAGTTAACACTGGTTTCAATAGAAATTAATTTTGGAGATAAAGCCTAATGTTAAATTCACCTTGGTGATCAATCCACACAACCTATGGCTAACAGCATTCTTAAATGTGAATTCAGTTGTTAATTTGCTGACATCTTTTATATAAAAAAATAAGAATCATAATGAATCTTTTCACAGTAGTAAATTAAATGATTTGAATTTCTGAACCCTTCAGAAAAGAGAAATTTAACTTTTTTAAAAGTCCATCTTTTAATTAAGAAAGGTTAAAGTTAGGAGAGAGAGAGAGAGCAAGTGTTACTTTTCCAGTCCCTGGATTTAACCATAACAATTGAAAGTGAAAAATTTCTAAAAGTTTCTAAAATTTGTTTAACCTTAAGAACCAAAACAGGTAAGGTTAATATACCCATGGCTTTAAAAAAATTACAAATACTTCTGAATGTTTTAAATTGCCTCTTTGTCTAATTAAGCCAGGTTGAAAGTTCAAATTAACTGAAACACAGGATTATTTTATATTTTATTTTATTTATCTTATTTCATTTTATTTTATTTTATTATTTTATTTTATTTTATTTTATTATTTTTTTGAGACAGAGTCTCGCTCTATCACCCAGGCTGAAGTGCAGTGGCGCGAACTCAGCTCACTGCAACCTCCACCTCCTGGGTTCAAGTGATTCTCCTGCCTCAGCCTCCTGAGTAGCTGGGATTACAGGCGCCTGCCACCAAGCCTGGCTAATTGTTTTTGTATTTTTAGTAGAGATGGGGTTTCACCATGTTAGCCAGGATGGTCTCGATCTCCTGATCTCATGATGCGCCCGCCTCCGCCTTCCAAAGTGCTGGGATTACAGGCATAAGCCACTGCGCCCAGCCTGAAACACAATATTTTAAAGTGATAATTCCCAATGTGTCATTCATTATATTTAGCTGAATCATACCAATTGCACTTTCATTGCCGTTGATTTTAGTTTTAATTCAATGTGTGTATTAGTTCGTTCTCACACTGCTAATAAAGATATACTCGAGACTGGGTAATTTATAAAGGAAAGAGGTCTAATTGACTCACAATTCCACATGGCTGGGGAGTCCTCACAATCATGTTGGAAGGGGGAGGGGGAGCAAAGCCACATCTAACATGGTGGCAGGCAAAAAACATAGTGTGCAGGGGAATTCTCATTTATAAAACCATCAGATCTCGTGAGACTTATTCACTATCATGAGAACAGCAGGGGGAAGATCCACCCCCCTATGATTCAATTACCTCCCACGGGTTCCCTCCCATAGCATGTGGGATTTATGGGAGCTACAATTCAAGATGAGATTTGGGTGGAGATACAGCCAAACCTTATCAATGTGAAAATAGAAGAATATGCACAAGCTCTTGATGTTAGTTCTCCATTTTAAACATGTTTATTTTTTCAAACTTTTGTGGTTTTGGAACAAAAGAGAATCGTTAATACTTGTTAATTTAATAACAATTTTTTATATAGCATATGTGAACTATAGTTACTGAATTTAGAATTTCAAAAGAAACAGTAAATTACACAGAAATATCTGATTGTATTACTATCACAAATCTCCAATTCGAAATACTTTTAGATGAGTAACAATAATATAAAAGTACTATAAATGTACTTTAGATGTTTCAGCAGCTAGATGACACAATTATCATAGAAGTGAGGGTTTTTAAATGATTTCAAAAGCATTATTAGTGTAACGCTTCAAACATCAGCTCCTTCAGGGAGTAATTCCTGATTAGTTCCATACTCTCCCTTGGATCACCCACTTGTACAACTCATCTCTATAACTGTCCTTAACTACTCATCTCTGTAACTGTCCTTAGCTAAAATTTTTATATGATTTCTTTAAGTGACTTTCTGTTCCTCAAGATTCTAACTAGACACTGTCTTATGTTTTTTCTAAGCAACTTTGTTGTATGAAATGGCAAAATCAGGTACTATGGAAGGAAGCAAAAATATATGTAGCTAATATTAGTGGATGATTAAGATCTCAGAAAAAAAAGATGTCAAAAATATTTACGATCAGGGCAGCAAACATTATGCTAGGAACTGTAATCAATATTAACCAATGTCCCTTTGCCCTCACCCTCCACTCTTATTCATCCATTCACTCACAGATTACTTGAGCAACGTATTGGGGGTTTTTGGTTTTTCTGTTTGTTATGTTTTTTATTTGTTTTTTGTTGTTTTTGTTTTTTGTTTTTTGTTTTTGAGAAAGAGTTTCGCTCTTGTTGTCCAGGCTGGAGTGCAATGGCGCAATCTCAGCTCACTGCAACCTCTGCCTCCTGGGTTCAAGCAATTCTCATGCCTAAACCTCCCGAGTAGCTGGAATTACAGGCACCTGCCACCACGCCTGGCTAACTTTCGTATTTTTAGTAGAGACAGGGTTTCAGCATGTTGGCCAAGTTGGTCTCCAACACCTGACCTCAGGTGATCCACCCGCCTCGGCCTCCAAAAGTGCTGGGATTACAGGCGTGAGCCACTGTGCCCAGCCACATATTGTTGTTTTATATGCACACACGTGAATTTATATAAATAACATTTTGTTATATACTTCATTTTCTTAACTATTTTCACTATACACTATGTTTTAAGACCTATATGTTTTTCTGTGTATTCATTATTCATATAACTCACCCATATCCAATGGCTTCTTAATATATGGCTATATGGCTTCTTCATTTTTTTTTTTATTTATTTATTTTTTTTGAGACGAAGTCTCATTCTGTTGCCCAGGCTGGAGTTAAGTGACATGATCTCGGCTCACTGCAACCTCTGCCTCCTGGGTTCAAGCAATTCTCCTGCCTCAGCCTCTCGAGCAGCTGGGATTACAGGTGCCCACCACCATGCACAGCTAATTTTTGTATTTTTAGTAGAGACGGGGGTTTGCCATGTTGGCCAGGCTGGTCTGGTCTCAAACGCCTGACCTCAGATGATCTGCCCGCCTCGGCCTCCCAAAGTGCTGGGATTACAGGCATGAGCTACAGCGCCCGGCCATTACTATGGCTTTTACCTGAAAAATCCTCAAGTGTTCATACACATCTATGAAACAAAACCTATTTCCAATCTAATAGGAAAAATGGCTCATTTCTCACCACCTTCCATTGCCTCTAGCCGATGTTCTTCTATTCAGCATCAGACTGCATCTTCACAGGCTACTGTCCTGAGGAATGTTGCACTGGAATCTTGGTGACTGATTTAGTATAGGCCATACATTGTTGAAGTTCATGAACCATCACAGATGGAAAACTCAAATTTCCATCAAGAAAGAGGAAATATTTCTCCCCCTTTTTTCTTTTCCTCTATGTGAAAACCACAATGAGATACGTTGCTTATCCAATTCTCTGAAGATGCAACTTAATCAGGAGTCAGTGATTCCTTTGGAATCCAAAAATGTACTAAAATTTTATACAATATTTTGAATGTACATAATACGCATTTTTGCCTAATTTTCATTGAATCTTTACCCTATGGCCATACATAGAGTCAGCAGTGCTTTCAGGAAAGTAAACATATAGGAGACTTTTTTAAATGTTTAGTTTATGACTTGGTACTGTGTGAAATAATCAAGGACAAAATATTTCCAAAACTAAACTAATTTTTGAACTAATAGCAAAAATAGAATATAAATAAAATATACGACAGAAAATGCTAATATTCAGAAAAATATGCATTTATAACTGGATATCTATTTAGATTGAAAATGTTTAATTTTCATTGAAACATTGAAAATGTTTAATTTTCATTGAAACATTGAAAATGTTTAATTTTCAATCTAGATATCCAGTTATAAATGCATTTCAATTGCTGACTACCTAAGTATGAAGGAGGTCTATTTGCTCTGTTTTTTTTTAAATGTAAATTTTGCTTCTATCTTAGCATGTTGCTTTTCTTTTCTGCATATAAGCGCAAATATTTTCAATAGTGGACTGCATCACATATATCCCAAAAATACCTGAAATGTGCATATAGACCTTTCTTTTATAACTCAAGAAGAAAGGAGCAGTTTCTGTTGGGGAAGGCAATCCTAGGAATGCTCAGGAGGATAAATTGCATGGTAGATTGTTTTCTCAGCACTTTTAGGATTAAAGAAAGACAAGCAAGGGCCACTATTTAGAAACTGTTGCGCATGGATGACTGGATGAGTCTAACACACACATACATGCGTGCACACACACTGTTACACATGTGGGCAATTTTTTTTGGAAGGAGGCATGGGGAACCGATTCTTGCTCTGTCACCCAGGCTGGAGTGCAGTGGCACAATCTCGGCTCACTGCAATTTCTGCCTCCTGGGTTCAAACAATTCTCCTGCCTCAGCCTACCAAGGACCTGCGATTATATGCCACCATGTAATGGTGGAATGTAATTGGGGAATCCTGATCACTACCTTTAAAAAGCATTCTCCGTCCTGTGCCTATGCTAATCGTGTGGACATGGAGGCCTCCACCACTTCTCATCCCAGTGGTGCCTGAGAAAGTGTCCTGGTTCCACCCACAGGTGCAAGAATGGCTTCCTCCTCAAAGCCATGCTGTACTGTGCAACCAATCTAGAATCTCATAAAGTCTCATTCCTGCTGAGAAGCTCATCCAGTCATCCATGAGCAACAGTTTCTAAATAGTGGCCCTTGCTTGTCTTTCTTTAATCCTAAAAGTGCTGAGAAAACAATCTACCATGCAATTTATCCTCCTGAGCATTCCTAGGATTGCCTTCCCCAACAGAAACTGCTCCTTTCTTCTTGAGTTATAAAAGAAAGGTCTATATGCACATTTCTTAATGTAATCAGATACAATTTTTAGACCAGAAGAGTAAAAAGGAATTGGGATTATTATGTGCCTTACCTTGCATATGTCTATGTTGGCAGATAAAATATAGGGCCATATAAATATCTTCCTAAAAAAATAGTGGTTGATCTGAAATTCAAACTGGTTATTCTGTATGTGTGTGTGTGTGTATATATATATACATTTTTTTTTTTTTTGCTATATTTGATGAACCTAGCCTTAATAAGAAAGGGAACCACAGCTCAGCCAACCACAAAAATCCTTCTTAAATCTGTAATCATTTGAAAATGTGGCTTCGAATAATTAATTTATTAATTAAATCCATAGGCAGCAGTTATCCCAAAATGGTCACTTTATTAATGTGATACGAACAGAAAGAGTTATTGATGAATATTTCACTAATGATCCAAAATCATATCGAAAATTAAATGCAGATGTTAGATTTTGATAGTTTAAATATGTAATTGCCATTAATATATTCACAAAACATTATTAGGAATTTAAAATCCTTTTTATTAAGTTATCATGATGAAATTGTCATAAATTAAGCTATGGATAGCAAATTCCTTCTCCATAAATTTTTGACCATCACTTTCATAACATCAAGATTTATTTACATTTTTCCTACCATCAATCTTTACTTCATTATAAAACGCGGTGCTCTTCTAATTAAAACATGAATCTCCATGACTGATTAAAATGGAGTTATAAAAATTTAACATTCACTCTGATAATTTTGCACATTAATCACGGTGCAAACTAATGACTATAATGGGCATTAAAACTAATCACATGCTTATAGTAAAATAAAAATATTGAGGCCACAGATTAAAGTTTTCACAGTAAGAATTATGCAAGTGTAAAGTGTTTGTATCTTTAACACATTCCATTAATTTATATAGCTTCAATAGAATATAACCTGACCCATAATGTTTCTTGTTTTGTGTAAGTGTATGTTCTGTTTGATCTTAATATTATCTTATTTATTTATTTATTTATTTATTTATTTATTTATGTTTAAGACAGGGTCTCACTCTGTTGCCCAGGCTGCAGTGCAGTGGCACGATCTCAGCTCACTGCAACCTCTGCCTCCCAGGTTCAAGGGAACTTCCTGCCTCAGCCCCCCTAGTAGCTGGAATTACAGGCATGTACCACCATGCCCAGCT
Source organism: Gorilla gorilla gorilla (assembly GCF_029281585.2). Classification (NCBI taxonomy): domain Eukaryota; kingdom Metazoa; phylum Chordata; class Mammalia; order Primates; family Hominidae; genus Gorilla; species Gorilla gorilla. The sequence continues at coordinate 60,071,801 of NC_073232.2, read as the reverse complement.
AATTTTTGTATTTTTAGTAGAGACAGAGTTTTGCCATGTTGCCCAGGCTGGCCTCAAACTCCTGACCTCAGGTGATCCACCTATCTCGGCCTCCCAAAGTGCTGGGATTACAGGCGTAAGCCACTGTGCCTGGCCAACAGTTATGTTATTGACACAGAGAATTCCACAATATCGGTTACATAAATGCAATCTTTTCACCACTTTTATAAAACGTATAATATAAAAAGATTCAGAAAATTTTAATAAATATATTTTGAAAAGTAATATTTTATATATAAACAATTTTTTTGTTTGTTTCAGACAGGGTCTTGCTTTGTCACCCAGGCTGGATTGCAGTGTCGTGATCTTGGCTCACTGCAGCCTCCACCTCCCAGGCTGAAGTGATCTTCCCACCTCAGCCTCCCCAGTAGCTGGGACTACAGGGTCATGCCACTGTGCTTGGCTAATTTTTTAAAAAATATATTTTGTAGATATGAGGTCTCACTATATTGTCCAAGCTGGACAATAACTCTTGTGCTCAAAAACTTTCCTGCTTTCAGCCTCCCAAAGTGCTGGGCTCCACCGCACCCACCTTAAATCATTTTCTCTAAAAATAAATACTTTTTTTATTATTTTCAGAGATGAAGTTTGCCTGATTTTACATCTGCTAGATGTCTTGAAAGTCAAGTCTCACCAGATGAGTGGGAGAAAAATCACATAAGCCTAAATAGTATATGTAAAAAAGTGTCAGCATTGGAATTTTAATTCTGGAAGTTTCCTTAAAAAAAAAAACAATTAGGCCAGGCACGGTGGCTTAAGCCTGTAATCCCAGCACGTTGAGAGACCAACCTGGGCAGATCACAAGGTCAAGAGATCGAGACCATCCTGGCCAACATGGTGAAACCCCTTGTCTACTAAGAATACACAAATTAGCTAGGCGTGGTGGTGGGTGCCTGTAGTCCCAGCTACTTGGGAGGCTGAGGCAGGAAAATTACTTAAACTCCGGGAAGCAGAGGTCACAATGAGCCGAGATCACACCACTGCACTTCAGCTTGGGTGACAGAGCAAGACTCTGTCTCAAAAAAAAAAAAAAAAAAAATCAATTAAAATCCCAGGGCTTCAGCTTTCCCATCTCTAAAATAGATACAAGTATGTAGACACACACATAGATAGATATAAATATCTTATATTTATTATTAGGATTTTGTTGAAGATCACAGTTGGATCGATTTTAAATTTGGTAAAATGTTAGGCTATAAATACAAAAGTAATTATTGTATTAGCACATAAATTATATGTAGATGAATAAATCATAGGCACTTGAAAGTAGTATTTGATTAATATGTAGGTTTTTTTTAAATCCCTGGAAAATTTTGACATCATTAATTTGTTAAGTAAACCCTTCTTGCTCAGTAAGTTTTTTCATATTCTATTCAGATAATGGAGAATTATAAATTAATCTATATTATTAATACTATATAAAATTAATTCCTTATATGTATATTTATGGAATTACTGTAGCCTTTTTTCTTCCTTCCTGTGAACAGACAATTGGTAAGAAGAATAACTCTTTGCAAATAACCTAAAAATTATGATCCTATAGCCTCATGGGATTACTGGGGATTGTTTTGTTCACTCTTCCTGGGGGTAAAAAATTACATGGATAACAGAGACTAATGTTCTTGAAGAAAATCAGTGCTTCCCTGGCATTTCAGGAATCAAATTCTCAGCTATATCTTCTTCTAAAGATTCAGAACACTATAAACACTTTTTCATTAGATGCCAAACTTCTGTTACAACACTTCACTGCTCTAGAAATAAATTTTCTGGCCCGGCACGTTGGCTCAAGCCTGTAATCCCAGTATTTTGGGAGGCCAAGGAGGGCTGATCCTGAGATCAGGAGTTCAAGACTAGCCTGGTCAACATGGTGAAAACCATCTCTATTAAAAACACAAAAAATTAGTGGGGCATGGTGGCGGGCGCCTGTAGTCCCAGCTACTTGGAGGCTGAGGCAGGAGAATCACTTGATCCCAGGAGATGGAGGTTGCATTGAGCCGAGATGGCGCCAATGCACTCCAGCCTGGGCACCAGAGTGAAACTCCATCTCAAGTAGTATGTATGTGTATATATATGTATACATACATACATCTCAAGTATGTATGTGTATATATATGTATACATACATACATCTCAAGTATGTATGTGTATATGTGTGTGTATATATATGTGTGTGTATATATATGTGTGTGTGTATATATATATATGAGAGAGAGATAGACTGTTCTGTAAATTTTAAATAGAATGGAAAAATCACAACTCAGGATAATTTGCTTGTCAAATTATACATAGAACTACTGTTCTGCCAGGCAATTGTTGATCTTAATCTGCTGTTTTCACCGTATGGGGTCTCTATATAGGATGAATCTCCAAATTTTTGGTCTAAATGTAAAAGACTCTATCCAGCTCTCACTTATGTGTATGAATTCAGCCTAATCTGTTTGGAAATCATCATCATCATCATCATCATCAAATAGTAATACTCAAATTTGACAAATGCTCTCTATTTTCTAAGTCTTGGGCAAAAAGGGTCATTTCATTAAATCTGAACAGAAATCTCATGACATAGGTACTATGATTATTCTTGCCTAATAGATATAGAAACAGATGCCAAAGTATCTCACTCAAGATTATATGACTCATAAGTGGCAAAGCTGGTTTTTAAACTCTCATCTAACTTACTACAAACCCCAGAATTCAAATATTATTTCAAATAATAATATTATTTTAAATATTTTAAGTAATTTCTGTTTTAAATAATTTGATTAAAGACCAAATGCCTTGCCTTCTTTTCTAGAATAAATGCAAGCTACCAGTTCCTTACACTAGCCTAGGCCAGTCTTGTAACTGAAACCCGTTGGATTCAAAATATATTTCAAGTACTTAACTTTCTTCTGAAAATTCCCTCAGCTATAAATTTGAGGTTGGTGATAATTGCAAAGACGCCAGGGAAATTTATAATCATTACTGAACTAATCCTTTTGAAAATATAAAGCAGAATTAAATGTTAATATTACTAATCTTTCTAATTAGATAAAGGGGCAAATGTGTCCAAAAAGTCTGTAACTAAGTTCATTACTCTCATTTATGCGGCTAAGCTTAAGTTCTAACAAATGTATGTTTTAAGTTGATTAAAAATATGGTTGGCTGCATTTATAAATACCCATTACTAACACGCTATACTGGTAAATATATTTTTGCTCTTATGACAAGAGAATGATGTACTTTGGTCAAAAAAATTATACCTCAATAATTATCTGCTCTCCTTCTATTTTTATTTTATTTGCAATAGATGGGTATTTATTCATGCATTTGTATTCCTATTGAATGAAGGATGTTATGTCACTTGCATTGGGTACATAGGCATCCCTTTTGACAAATAAAATCAGAATCTAAACTACAGAACCAGGTTAAAGTGGGAACAGAAGTACAATTTTAATAAAGGCCAAAGTTTTGCTAGTGTTTCACTTAAAATTTGTTTTTAAGCTTTCTGAATGTTCTCTCAAAGAAAAAGACTTAATCATATACATACTTTTTTTGTATCGTTAACAGGGAAGAAACATACTAATATGAATGGTACTACATACATTATACATGTTATACAAGAGAAGAAAATTATATATTCAAGATAAACATTTTTATAATCACAATACTTCAACATAAATATGTTCAATATAGTAAAGATGGAGTTTGTATGATTTGTCAAGCAAATTCTTCTCAATTATGTTTACATTCTATTTAAAATCAACATTAATGTTGACAATATTCATATTTAAGGCTTTTTAATTATTTAAATAGGTTCAAATTTGCTGTGTTCAGTATTATTAGTAAGAAAAGTAGGCACTGGTACGGAAAATATATATTTTTAGCTCCCTTCTATGAGTGTTTCCATTAAATGCTATGGTCTCACAGTTTTACATGCCTCTCACCACCTCACTGCTCTTGTTGCCTATAATATTTTATTAGTTTTATCCTTCTGAAATAATCCTGGTCATTCAAAACCAATACATCAAAATCTTCTAGAGTGAACAAAAGAAAAAACATTTGTGAAGATTAAAAGAAAAAGGAGACTTCTCAGATATAATAACTTTAAAGAATACATCTTACAATGGTGGTTTGATATAAAGATAATTTAGATCCATCTACTTTGAAAAGACGCTTTCTTGACAGTTGAAATTTTTTACACTATTTTAAGTGTTTTCCTCAAGAATTTCTTGTTAAGAGGTCGTTTGTTAGCTTTCAAGTTCCTTGAGGCCTGGGTCTGAAAGAGTATCTGAACAGTGGGTGCTCAGTACAGGTTTGTTGAATTGAACCAGAATAATGTCAGTCATATCAAAAAAAGAATAACAGGAAAAAAGAAAGAAAGCAGAGCAAATGAACCGCTTTGGTTTTGACACTTGTACAAGTGCTGAATCGACAGCATATGGCCAGGTATAACCTAGTGTGTGAGTGGGAAGGTGGATTAATCTGGGCTGACCTTTTCTAATGGACAAAGCAACTTGGATCCTCTATTTTAAAGCGCTTAAAACTTTGATGTGGGAGGTGTTACATTATTTGGTCTTGACTTGTCATAGGCCTCTGTCACCTTATTAGCAAATGCAAACCTGGGGCTACATTTTTTGCCTATCTGGTAGATATTTATGGCAAAGACAGCAATAAGGAATTCCAGAAAATAAGTTGCTGGCAGGTAAGACTCTTTTACTTATCTGAATGGTACCAAACCCACAAACTTCTTTGTGAGATTTGCAAGTTGCCTGCTTCTGAAAATTTTTACTGTTCAAAGCTGACATTAATTCAAAGCTACCAAGTATTATAGATGGCTTGCCAAAATACAATATGGATCGTAGTTTGTATAAAAACAAAAATGAAACAATTAAAAGAAACCCCACACACATAAAGAAAGCTCACACAAATGCAAGAAGACCATGAGATGGTGTGTCTTAGTTCTGGTATGACAATAACAGTTTAATGTCAATTCATAATTTTATTAAGATGGGAGTCATAATGATCATGTGCCATGTGAGAATATTTGAGACAGATCAAAGAGAAAAAAAGAATAAAACCTCTATTATTACCAAACCTTTGCTCTATTATCATTTCTGAAAAAAAAAAATTGTAAAGCTAAGAAAAACTGGGACATTTTGAAGAAAATGAAGTCAAAAAGGTGAATATAAAATTTGGCTCTAGCAACACTAGGAAAAACTGTTAGAAATAAAGGAATAGGCAAGGCAAGGAACCTCACACCTGTAATCCTAGCACTTTTGGAGGCCGAGGTGGGTGGATCACCCGAGGTTGGGAGTTTGAGACCAGCCTGACCAACATGGAGAAACTCCATCTCTACCAAAAATACAAAATTAGCCTGGCGTGGTGCCGCATGCCTGTAATCCCAGCTACTCGGGAGGCTGAGGCAGGAGAATTGCTTGAACCCAGGAGGTGGAGGTTACAGTGAGCCAAGATCCCACCACTGCACTTCAGCCTGGGCAGCAAGAGCAAAATTCCGTCTCAAAAAAAAAAAAAGAAAGAAAGAAAGAAAGAAAGGATTAAAGTTACAAAATCTCATGCCTATGGCCTGAATGGTAATGCCTAGGTTTTCTTCTAGGGTTTTTATGGTTTTAGGTCTAACGTTTAAGTCTTTAATCCACCTTGAATTAATTTTTGTATAAGGTGTAAGGAAGGGATCCAGTTTCAGCTTTCTACATATAGCTAGCCAGTTTTCCCAGCACCATTTATTAAATAGGGAATCCTTTCCCCATTGCTTGTTTTTCTCAGGTTTGTCAAAGATCAGATAGTTGTAGATATGCGGCGTTATTTCTGAGGGCTCTGTTCTGTTCCATTGATCTTCATGTCTAAAACACCAAAAGCAATGGCAACAAAAGCCAAAATTGACAAATGGGATCTAATTAAACTAAAGAGCTTCTGCACAGCAAAAGAAACTACCATCAGAGTGAACAGGCAACCTACACAATGGGAGAAAATTTTCACAACCTACTCATCTGACAAAGGGCTAATATCCACAATCTACAATGAACTCAAACAAATTTACAAGAAAAAATCAAACAACCCCATCAAAAAGTGGGTGAAGGATATGAACAGACACTTCTCAAAAGAAGACATTTATGCAAACAAAAGACACATGAAAAAATGCTCATCATCACTGGCCATCAGAGAAATGCAAATCAAAACCACAATGAGATACCATCTTACACCAGTTAGAATGGCAATCATTAAAAAGTCAGGAAACAACAGGTGCTGGAGAGGATGTGGGGAAATAGGAACACTTTTACACTGTTGGTGGGACTGTAAACTAGTTCAACCATTGTGGAAGTCAGTGTGGCGATTCCTCAGGGATCTAGAACTAGAAATACCATTTGACCCAGCCATCCCATTACTGGGTATACACCCAAAGGACTATAAATCATGCTGCTATAAAGACACATGCACACGTATGTTTATTGTGGCACTATTCACAATAGCAAAGACTTGGAACCAATCCAAATGTCCAACAATGATAGACTGGATTAAGAAAATGTGGCACATATACACCATGGAATACTATGCAGCCATAAAAAAGGATGAGTTCATGTCCTTTATAGGGACACGGATGAAACCGGAAATCATCATTCTCAGTAAACTATCGCAAGGACAAAAAACCAAACACCGCATGTTCTCACTCATAGGTGGGAATTGAACAATGAGAACACATGGACACAGGAAGGGGAACATCACACTCTGGGGACTCTTGTGGGGTGGGGGAAGGGGGAGGGATAGCATTAGGAGATATACCTAATGCTAAATGGCGAGTTAATGGGTGCAGCACACCAGCATGGCACATGTATACATATGTAACTAACCTGCACGTTGTTCACATGTACCCTAAAACTTAAAGTATAATGGTAATAAAATAAAATTTAAGAAAAGAAAATAATAATATCATGATACTGTTCTTAACAGTTCATCTCAATTTTGTAGACTTGTATGCTTCTGCCACATGTTAACTTGTCTTGGTAGTAAAAAGACAAAAACAGATGGATGCTGATTGCTTAATGGCAGAAATATTTGTCTGTAGTTTTTGCTACTTTATAAAATATTACAAAGGAATTCAGAGGTGGGCCAAAACCCCAAACTTAATTGAAACTCTCTAGTGTTGTCTGACAAATTAAGATTGTAAGTCACTTTATTATACAGCATCTGGTCATGTGGTGTATCATCAATGCCAATTATTTCTTTTTTCTTTAAAAACTACAATCACTACATATACACAGTTCCTGCACTCCTAGTAAGAGGTTTTGTTATACATAGAAGTAAGCAAGTTTAATGTACTCATTTCCTAAGAAATAAGAGAATTATCAATGTTAATGTTAGCCAAAAACATGTTCTTAATGCTCAGTTTGTACCTATCATTAAAATTTAATATAATCTAACCCAATTATCAAAAAATAAATAAAACAAAATCTCACAAAGAGGTTCCATTGCCTTAACTTATCTAGTAACTATATAATAACATTTATCTTCTATCAAAAACACCGAGATAGTTTTCATTTTAGCAATTTACTTGTTTGGCACTCTACATACATTGCTTCATAAAATATTTAAGGTTATGATAGGCAGTCCTGGTGTGGTGGCTCACACCTGTCATCCCAGCTCCTGAGTCCAGAAGTTTGAGAACAGCCTGTACAACACAATAATACCCCATCTCTACCAAAACTACAAAAAAATTAGCCAAGCATAATGGTGTGCACCGATAGCCTAAGTTACTCTGGAGGCTGAGGTAGGAGGCTTGCTTGAGCCCAGGAGATGGAGGCTTCAGTGAGTGGAAATCAGGCCACTGCACTCCAGCCTGGGTAACGGAGTGAGACTCTCTCTCATAAATAAATACATAAATAAAGTTATGATAGGCAGAACTTTTTCAGTATTTAAAAAAAAGGTAAGTGGTCATCATCCACATTTTTCAGTAAAGAAAAAAGCAAGGGGTCAATAATTAAACATAATTAATTAAAATAAAATTCAAGATTTAAAGGAATATCCTATTTGACAAACTTTTGCTTTCTTTTTCTGTGAAAATCTCACCTGAAGATGTCTGAGTATCAGGGGAGGAGTAAGGAGGAATAGGTAGGAAAACCTGGCTAGGAGCAGGATGTTTAGCTTTCATTTGACACACAGCTGTCAAACTGCACTGTGTGTCCTTTTTCATTGTAAACAGTCACATAATACATAACAAAAAAATTTTAAAAAGCAATGCATGTATACTTCTAGTTTATATGTTGATTTATTTGAAGAGTTGTAAATTATTAAATACTAAGATATACTGTATTAGATGTGTAATACATATACATTATATACACATGACATATATGTATACATGCTACACTTGTTTTCATAGACATTGAGTTCTATACATGTAAATTAAAGTGATAAGGATTTTCAAGATCTCACTGAAAGAATACCTCTTAGAGTGAAAATCATAAATGAATATACATAACGTATTTCTAGTAGAAAAATGAATTCCCTTGTCTAGATGCAGTCGTGAGAAAAAAATAAAAGGAGGAAGATATCTTTGGAGATTTCTTATTGCACCGGTATCTTTCATTTGCCCTGGCAAGTCCAATCTCTATTCTTCTCAAACTTGCTCTGTGCATCCAGGAGGCTGAAATATACAATGTATTATTTCCAGGGCTCCCTTACTGCCTGATGTCAGTGGGGTTCAGCCAATAAAAAGTAGGAGCAAGTGACTGGAGGAAGAGAGAAGAACAAGAACTGGAGGAAGAGAGAAGGGTTTGGTAAGTAGTTATACTCCTGGCTCCCTCCTGCTTCTAGGAATGCTGGCATTAACTATTTCCTTGACCAAAAGTCAAAGATCCAGCCAGGCAGCCCTGTCCTCACAAGCTTCTCTGTCTATGGATTTTAGTAAATTATTTACCTCTCCCCTATAGGACTAGGAATGATACCAGGGTCCCTTTATTACTAACTGAGAGGTTCTAGACTATTCTTGGGTGGCTTCCCTGTGGGGTGCCCAAATCTTTATTCCATGTTTCTCAAGTTACCACATCAGTTATCTTTTGGAAACCTGAATGTACACCTAAAATATCTAGAAATTTGAGACCTTTGTTTTCTGGATCTTTTTCAAGAATTAGTTTAGGTGCTGACTTGATAGGAATTTAGCACAGTATTTTTTCAAAAATACACTTAAAACTATGTCAAACTGTTATTTAACTATGTAATATATTTGTTGCTTTATCTAATTAGATTTGCATTTCTTATATATACCATGCATATAAAAATATATTTGATACAAATTATAATACAAGGCATACAAAAATAGACCATTATAATAACAGAACATTTTCTAAAGAGATTTTAAAAGTGTAAGTCAAATGCCTTAACGTAATACTACTTCTAAAGTGTACTCTAAAGAAATAATCTTCTATGTGTGGTTAGATTTAACTGCAGAAATATTCATTGTAACCTTTCTTTAGAAGTGAATATTGAAAACTGAAATAAATCTAAATGTCCAACTTTATAATTGCTAGTTATGGAATACTAACAAATGAAATCCATGCTTTTAAAATAGCATTTAGTGACCCAAATATATGTTCAAAATACGTATAAAAGAAAAACTGGTATGTTATTAAAGAAGATAGAATAAAATTTCTTTTTCAAAATGTATGCTAACAAGACAGTTTTGATACTTCCGAAAACGAAGATGTTGTTAGGTAATATTTTCACTAAAATTAAATTTTCTGTTTGCTGAGATTATAGGTGTTTCTAACAAATTTTACTGTTGTTTATGTATGCTATAGACACTGAACATGTATAATTTATGTATCAAGGAAAAAATCAGTAAGTTCAATTTTTTCAATAAAAATTAAAAGTCACATAATATATCCGAGAAGATAAAGACGAATTACACTTTTTTCTTTATCTGACAAAAGAGAGTGCATGGTTTATGGAGAGAGACAATTTTTTCTCTGGTTTTAGCTCTAAGATATAAAAGGAATTTATTGTATACATCTGGAAATAAGAGGTACTGAATACCTAAAATATATTAAGATTAATTACTGTTTTAGCTTTTTTTTTTACAGTATAGAAGTATTATGTGATGACTTATCTTATCAACCATTGAAAGAGCCATTTTCAAAGACTGATTAAAATAGAAGAGTTCCATAAACAATTTTCACCGAAGCATTGAAAACTGTTATCTAAGATTAAGAAAATACTTTTCTAGGGATCCCTCATATCTAGGGATCTAATGACCATTAGATCCACCTCATATAATGGAATTAGGACAACCCAAAGATCTGGATGATTGAATTGTCATTTGGGGATTATTACCATCATACAGCTCAGTTTATGGCAATTTCTATACATGTATTTAGTATTAATTGAAGGAAACTCATAGGAATTAGATGTCAGACATGAGGACTACATACATATCTTTAGAGTGCTTGTGTCCTAAACTGAAAAGTGTATTTTAAGAGTCTGGGATATGAAACCAACTTTTTCTCTATTCTTGTCAAATCCATGTCATTCTAGCTACTGACATAATTTGCACAATATAAGTACAAATAATAATGAGCAAATTTATGTGAAAATATGTTTCCAGTGTACAGGTAGTTTTAACCATTCTTTTTACAAGAAATGTGTGTGTGTGTGTGTAAATGTCTTAATTGTTATTATGATTAAGTCATTCACAGATTTGTTAACAATGTTTTCTCCATGTAGATAGAGTGATAATTTGTATTACATTTTAGAGTTGTTTGATGCAAATAAATAAGAACTCAAAATTTTTTTGAGGTTAAACTTCAAGAAGATGAAAGGAAAACTAAAATCACAAAGTAAAATATAATTAAAACATTTCAACTAATAAAAAAGTAAAAAGTTAGGCTGTCTAGACAATGTTCGAAGTTGAAGTTGGTTAATTGCAATGGAAAAACTGCTAATTACCACAAATAGTAATTTAGAGACATAAATATTATACAGGTGTGGCTGCAGGAAGTTGATATTAATCAAACACATTTGGCGTTTCCAATGTTGCAAAAATTACAATTGTAAACACCGTCCAATTCAATCAAATGTTATGTGAATTTTAAGTGAGTCTCAGTAAATTATACTGTAAAAAAACAGGATTTTTACTATGGATCATAATTGCTAATGTGTTTCATACTCGATGTTGAAATATAAATCAATTCACTCTCTTATTTGGTTTGGAAATTTAAGAAGACAATTCACATTTCCCCTGATACACTCTACCAGTGTCACTGGACTGGTGATGTGACAAGAAAGGTCTTCTGTAGAACTGAATTGCAATAATATGGAGACTATAACAAAATTACATATGTACCTAAGAATATTGACTTTAAAAGCCTTCTTCAGATTGCAACATTGATTTCTAGGTCTGTTGGGAACTGGCTGCCTTACTTAATGTAACAGTCTTGGCAATGGAATAATCATATATATCACCCATGGATAATTAATTTTTAATCATTGAAATTCACTGAAATATGTTGAATATGAAAATTATACAAATATAATTTTGTATGCTACGATAAGTTTCAGATTCTTTGAAATTTTATTCTAACCATCAATCATAATGGTATAGTACGATAAAGGTAGAACATGTAATTATAAATTCAACATTTAGGAAGTTTATTTTTCTCTTCTTTTTAATTATCTCAAAATGATCTTGATTTCTGCAAAGTATTAGTATATCTGGTAGGTGAGAGTCTATTTCTTTTAAACTTCATCTGTATTAACCAGCTTTATACCACCAAAATGTCCCCCAAATTTAAAGCTTTGCACAGTAAGGCCTTATATGCACATCTGGCCTCATTTCAAAAGACTAAAGCAGTGGTTCTCAAACTCAGCTGCACATTAATATAAACTGGAAAACTGTTTAAGCTCCTGATACAAAGCCACATGTCAGACTAATTTATGCCGAATCACTGGGCCAAGGACCCAGATATCAGTATTTTTAAAAACTATGGAGGAATAACCAAGATTAAGAACCACTGCACAAAATGGTAAATGCAACTTTTATTTAAGTTATTTTTTTAAAGAAATAATGGTTGAATTGATACTGATCTTAGTACCAAGTCATGGCAATTTTTTCTGACTTAGAGAATTCATCCTGGCATTAAGATTATTAAAGAACCTAGAAATTCAAGTGTTTTTGTTTACATCTTTCCTGTAAATATTAGAGTATGCTAGTGCTCAGCCTTATTTGATAATTTTGGAAAATATATTAAACATTTGACATTGAATATCAAAAATCTCTAAAATAATTTTAGAAATACCATTCTTCTATGAAATAAGTAAGCTCAGTCAAGATACATATTATAGTGCCCATTTAAGAACGTCTAATAATAATGCTTGCACTGCTTAAAGATTAGGTTGATAAATTAATTATTGTTGATTCTACTTGCATAATCAACAGACACCTAGAGATGGAGTCTTAAGTATAGACACAGAAGTTGAATACTTTTAAGAACTTTTAAATTTACGTCCTGGTTAAATCTTACTCTAAAATTATGTTGCATGGTTGTGATTAGTACATGTGTGATTAGAACCGTCTTTCTCAGGTTATTACACCACCATATAGACACAGCAAAAATTATAAAATTAAAAATAAAGCAAGAAAAATAATGTAACACTTTATTGGCTTCGAGATAATTATTTTGAGATCCTAATCCTACCAAAACATTCTGCTTTTCTTAATTTGATCCTACTTTTTTTTGTTTGCTCGTTTTAATAAAGGATGAACCAATATCCTGAGAAATTTTCAAACAGGGCTGAGTATAACACTCAGTCCCTAGATCTCACTATATTTTAGAAAAATTGTAAAGTATTTCAAATAATGAGTAAAGTTTCAACTCTGCACCACTGTGTCTTTGTAATACAGGGAAAGTCACTTCACTTCTCTCCCTCTCTCGTTTTTGGCATATGCAAGGCAGAGAAAATAATATCTACTCCAGCTATCCCATAGGTTATTATAAAATATAATAAAAGATAGAAAATCACTTTATAATATTCAAAGTATTATAAAAGTAAGGCATGATTATATGTGGGATTAACAGCAGTTTGTTATTTACCATTTAATGTATTTTAATGTACGTTTTTGCCATATTTAAAAATTATAATTTTTACATTTTGATTTTTAATTGAAAGGGTAATAGTATGACATTATGCCATGTTTTATCTGATGCCATTATGTCAAACAAACAAACAAAAGCATTTTAAACTATTTGGAATATGATAAAAATAAATCTTTTAACTATGATAATACAGGTTTTTGAGGATTTAGTTTGTACAGCAAAAACAGAGGCAATAAAGGCAAAAATAGATAAACAGGATTACTTAAAACTATAAAGCTTGTGCAGAGCAAAGGAAAAAGGAGGGTGGAGAGTGGAGAGACAACCTACAAACTGGGAGAAAATATTTCCAAACCTTATATCTCAACGTACTAGGGACTATCACCCTAATAACTAGTCACGGGAGCACTGTCATGCATTTCGTATTTTTTAATTTTCGAGATGCTGCCACTTACCATGGCGGGAGCCTGATCCCTGCGGAATCGATTGTGGCTGGACTAATCTTGAATATTCTGAGTCAACATACCCAACCATAAGGTGCTAATTCATTCATGCTTGAAGGGCATAACAATCAATACACGTTCACGCACACAAGTACGTTCACGCACACAAGTACGTTCACGCACATACGTACGTTCACGCACACGTACGTTCACGCACACAGATACGTTCACGCATAATTTAAAGGACTACTTCTGATTAAATCCGAAAATCCACCCTCCCTCCATCTCTGACTTTATTGTTAAATTAGGTAAGAGGTACAATTGCCGACCCCCAGAAACAAGATACTTAAATTGAACCTAGTCAGAACCCTAAAAATCATAATTTAACCATGAACACTCCAACACTAGCCCCTCGATTAACGTAATTTTCTAAAAAATCCCAATATTCTCCAACCAAATAAAATCTATTTATATGTTAACTAAATTTATGTCTTAATACTTATATAATACTTCAAGTATCCCTTTCTGAAAAGTGTGTATCCCAGATATTATAGTCCTAAATCAAATATAACTTCAACTACAAATGGCCCCTCAGCCAAAACCTCTGCTAATTCAACTTTTTTAAAGGCCCTAAACTTCCAGGACTGTAAATGACCACTTCAGATTTATACCCAACAAGATTCTACCCTGACATCCCCCTAATATTTCAAAATACCACTCAAATGTTTTTCATCCAGTTAATGTAGCTTAATTATTTAAAGCAAGGCACTGAAAATGCCTAGATGGGTCCGCAAAACCCCATAAACATAGAAGTTTGGTCCTGGCCTTTTTATGAATTCTCAGTAAAATTACACATACAAGCATCCCCGCCCCAGTGAGAAAATGCCCTCCAGATCACCTGGTTCAAAAGAAGGAGGTATCAAGCACGCATAAACGCAGCTCAAAACACTTTGCTCGACCACACCCCACGGGAAACAGCAGTGATAAATTTTAAGTCATAAGTGAAAGTATGACTAACCTATATTAATATTTAGGGTTGGTAAATTTTGTGCCAGCCACCGCGGCCATACGATTAACCCAAGCTAATAAAACTCGGTATAAAGAGTGTTTAAGGTCCGCAGTCAATAAAGTTAAGCTCCATCTAAATCGTAAAAATCTCCAGCTGAAATAAAATATACTACTAAAGTGACTTTAATGTCCTGAGGACACAACAGCTAAGGCACAAACTGAGATTAGAAACCCCACTATGCTTAGCCCTAAACACAAATAGTTATATTAACAAGACTGTTCGCCAGAGTACTACATGCAGCAGCTTAAAACTCAAAGGACTTGGCGGTGCTTTACAGCCTTCTAGAGGAGCCGGTTCTATAATTGATAAACCCCGACATACCTCACCACCTCTTGTCACTCAGCCTATATAACACCAGCTTCAGCAAACCCTAATATATATATATATATATATAGTAAACACAAGTATGCACTAGGTCAAGGTGTAGTCCATGGGATGGTAAGAAATGGGCTACATTTTCTACATCCAGAAAAAACTCACAATAACCTTCATGAAATCTAAATGTTCGAAGAGGATTTAGTAGTAAATCAAGAAAAGAGT
This sequence comes from Gorilla gorilla gorilla, assembly GCF_029281585.2. Classification (NCBI taxonomy): domain Eukaryota; kingdom Metazoa; phylum Chordata; class Mammalia; order Primates; family Hominidae; genus Gorilla; species Gorilla gorilla. The sequence goes on along the minus strand of NC_073232.2, from coordinate 60,056,628 downwards.
GCTTGATTGAATAAGGCCATAAGGCACGCACACAACGCCCATCACCCTCCTCAAGTAGTGCTCTAGAAATCACTATTATTAATAATTGCTTACACACATACAGAGGAGATAAGCCGTAACACGGTAAGTGTACTGGAAAGTGCACCTGGATAAACCAAAGTGTAGCTTAACCCAAAGCACTCAGCTTACACCCAGAAGATTTCATTACAAACTGATCGCTTTGAGCCAGCTCCAGCTCCAAGCCTTGCTAAAAAATATTATTAGAACTACTTAAATCAAACCATTTACCCTAGACAAAAGTATAGGAGATAGAAATTACTTATTCTGGTGCAATAGATATAGTACCGTAAGGGAACAATGAAAGAACTATATCAAGCACCAAAAAGCAAAGACAAATCCTTGCATCTTTTGAATAATGAATTAACTAGAATAAACTTCACAAAGAGAGCTCTAGCCAAGTCCCCCGAAATCAGAGGAGCTTCTCCAGAACAGCTAGAAGAGTACACTCATTTATGTGGCAAAATAGTGAGAAGATTCATTAGTAGCAGTGACAAGCCTACGGAGGCTGGTGATAGCTGATTGTCCAAGGTAGAATTTTAGTTCAACTTTAAACTTAACCTACAGAATTACTTAATCCTCCTCTAAGTTTAACTGTTAAAGGGGGACGGATCTTCAGATACTAGAAAATAACCGTCCTATAGAGAGTAAAAGATTTTACCACCATAATTGGCCTAAAAGCAGCCACCAATTAAGAAAGCGTTTAAGCTCAACATCTGACTAACTTCATTTCTAATCACCCTGTTGAACTCCTAATATTACATTGGACTAACCTATTATTCAGTAGAAGCAATAATGTTAGTGTAAGTAACATTAAGACATTATCCATTGCATAAGCTTACATCAGACCAGAATAATCCACTGACAGTTAACAACCTAATATTAACAAATGATTAATAGACATCTTATTATCTTTATTTTAACCCAATACAGTCATGCTCTAAGGAAAGATTACAAAAAGTAAAAGGAACTCGGCACATTTCACCCCGTCTCTTTACCAAAAACATCACTCCTAGCATTGCTAGTATTAGAGGCACTGCCTGCTCAGTGACATATGTTTAAGGGTTGCGGTATCCTGAACTTGCAAAGGTAGCATAATCACTTGTTCCCTAAGTAGGGACTTGTATGAATGGCCACACCAGGGTTTAGCTGTCTCTTACTTTCAACCAGTGAAATTGACCTACCTATGAAGAGGCGGGTATAAATAAATAAGAGGAGAAGATCCTGTGGAGCTTGAATTCATTAATGCAAATAAAGATTCAAACAAGCCAACAGGCCCCAATGTATCATCCCTGCATTAAAAATTTTGGTTGGGGTGGCTGGGCACAGTGGCTCACACCTGTAATCCCAGCACTTTGGGAGGCCGAGGTGGGTGGATCACGAGGTCAGGAGATCGAGACCATCCTGGCTAACACAGTAAAACCCCGTCTCTACTAAAAATACAAAAAATTAGCCGGGTGTGGTGGCACATGCCTGTAGTCCCAGCTACTCAAGAGGATGAGGCAGGAGAATGGCATGAACCTGGGAAGCAGAGCTTGCAGTGAGCGGAGATGGTGCCACTGCACTCCAGCCCGAGAGACAGAGTGAGACTCTGTCTTAAAAAAAAAAAAAAAATTTGGTTGGGGTGACCTTGGAGCGTAATTCAACCTCCGAAACGACTTAAACTAAGACCGCACTAGTGTAAGTCAGTTATTACACATTGACCCAATAATTCTATCAACAGGATAAGTGACCCTAGGGATAAGAGTGCAATCCTATTCTAGCGTCCATATCAACAACAGGCTTTACGACTTTGATGTTGCATCGGGACATCCTAAATGGTGTAGCCGCTTTTAAGGGATCATTTGTTCAATGATTAAAGTCCTTCGTGATCTGAGTTCAGACCAGAGCAATCCAGGTTGGTTTCCATCTATTTAGCATTTCTCCCAGTATGAAAGGATATGAGAAACCGGGCCCACTTCACCAAGTGCCCTTACAAGACTAGGATTTTTACACAATATGCTATTGGTTACTGAGTGCTATTGTAGAACCAGCGCCCAGGTCTTATAAATTTCAGGTTCTTATGCTTTCCACTAAGCTGCATTGCCCTTCTCCTTTTTTAAAATTTTTTAAATTAATTAATTTATTTATTTATTTTTGGCTCCATCCTACAGACTGTCTGGGAGTTGTGGTACAGATATTTTCAGCCATATTTATGGTAGTTTCCCACCTCACCTGAGGTCTGTGGGTAGCAAAAGAGAAAAGTTAGCTTCTTTTGCCTTTTCCATGCCCTCCTATTTCTTCACTAAACCACATTCAATAAATGATCTAGGAGCTTTTACAATGCTCCGTGTACAAGAACCTCACAGAGGAATTACACACAGTTCCTCCTTCCAGAGAGCTCTCCATATATTACGAGATCAATTTGGCAAAGAGAATTACAATAAAATGCAGAAGTGCTGTGAGAGAGTTGTGAAAGGAATGATGTGGAAACACATACACTTATATATTGAATTATATCCTAAGAAGTTAGGAAAAGTTTTCAGTAAGAGTTGGCATTTGAACTGAATCTTACAGGAAGAAAGTATGGTAAGATAATTAGAGGAGGATATGATAAAAACGAGGTAATCAAAGTCACACTGAAATGTGTGAATTTGGTGGAAAGTCACTAGTTGTTGAAGGAGAGAGGTAGACAGGAATAATGTAAAAGACAGGAGCCAGGAGAAGTAGATTTAAACTAGATTATGCAGAATTATATACAAGACTAGGATTTTTACACAATATGTTATAAGCAAGTACAAGTAAGTGATGTTAATTAGGTGGATTGAAATAATAATGGTTGCAAGATAGAGGTGATAGAGAAATTACAGATATATTATGACAATGATATAAAGAATAAAATTGAGTAAAAAAATAGAAAGCTGTTAAACATACCAGAGAAATTATTAAGGTTGAATTAAGGTAGCAGGAATAAAAAAGAACTTCATTTAAGAAAAATCTTCAGATAGTATTGAAAAATTCATATACAGACTAGATACAAGAATAAGAGAGGTAGAAGAAAATAACTCTGAGGTTCCTTGAATGAAAGGCAGATGACAAACTGAATAATTAAGTTACAAAATACACACACACACCGGAGGAGGAGCCAAGATGGCCGAATAGGAACAGCTCCCGTCTACAGCTCCCAGCGTGAGTGATGCAGAAGACGGGTGATTTCTGCATTTCCATCTGAGGTACCGGGTTCATCTCACTAGGGAGTGCCAGAAAGCGGGCTCAGGTCAGTGGGTGCGCGCACCGTGCGCCAGCCAAAGCAGGGCGAGGCATTGCCTCACTCGGGAGGCACAAGGGGTCAGGGAGTTCCCTTTCCTAGTCAAGGAAAGGGGTGACAGATGGCACCTGGAAAATCAGGTCACTCCCACCCGAATACTGCGCTTTTCTGACCGGGCTTAAAAAATGGTGCACCAGGAGAATATATCCCGCACCTGGCTCGGAGGGTCCTCCGCCCATGGAGTCTCGCTGATTGCTAGCACAGCAGTCTGAGATCAAACTGCAAGGCGGCAGCGAGGCTGGGGGAGGGGCGCCCGTCATTGCCCAAGTTTGCTTAGGTAAACAAAGCAGCCTGGAAGCTGGAACTGGGTGGAGCCCACCACAGCTCAAGGAGGCCAGCCTGCCTCTGTAGGCTCCACCTCTGGGGGCAGGGCACAGACAAAAAGACAGCAGTAACCTCTGCAGACTTAAATGTCCCTGTCTGACAGCTTTGAAGAGAGTAGTGGTTCTCCCAGTACACAGCTGGAGATCTGAGAACAGGCAGACTGCCTCCTCAAGTGGGTCCCTGACCCCTGACCCCCGAGAAGCCTAATTGGGAGGCACCCCCAAGCAGGGGCACACTGACACCTCACACAGCAGGGTACTCCAACAGACCTGCAGCTGAGGGTCCTGTCTGTTAGAAGGAAAACTAACAAACAGAAAGGACACCCACACCAAAAACCCATCTGTACATCACCATCATCAAAGACCAAAAGTAGATAAAACCACAAAGATGGGGAAAAAACAGAACAGAAAAACTGGAAACTCTAAAAAGCAGAGCGCCTCTCCACCTCCAAAGGAACGCAGTTCCTCACCAGCAACGGAACAAAGCTGGATGGAGAATGACTTTGACGAGCTGAGAGAAGAAGGCTTCAGACGATCAAATTACTCTGAGCTACGGGAGGACATTCAAACGAAAGGCAAAGAAGTTGAGAACTTTGAAAAAAGTTTAGAAGAATGTATAACTAGAATAACCAATACAGAGAAGGGCTTAAAGGAGCTGATGGAGCTGAAAACCAAGGCTCGAGAACTACGTGAAGAATGCAGAAGCCTCAGGAGCCAAAGCGATCAACTGGAAGAAAGGGTATCAGCAATGGAAGATGAAATGAATGAAATGAAGCGAGCAGGGAAGTTTAGAGAAAAAAGAATAAAAAGAAACGAGCAAAGCCTCCAAGAAATATGGGACTATGTGAAAAGACCAAATCTACGTCTGATTGGTGTACCTGAAACTGATGGGGAGAATGGAACCAAGTTGGAAAACACTCTGCAGGATATTATCCAGGAGAACTTCCCCAATCTAGCAAGGCAGGCCAACGTTCAGATTCAGGAAATACAGAGAATGCCACAAAGATACTCCTTGAGAAGAGCAACTCCAAGACACATAATTGTCAGATTCACCAAAGTTGAAATGAAGGAAATGTTAAGGGCAGCCAGAGAGAAAGGTCGGGTTACCCTCAAAGGGAAGCCCATCAGACTAACAGCGAATCTCTCGGCAGAAACCCTACAAGGCAGAAGAGAGTGGGGGCCAATATTCAACATTCTTAAAGAAAAGAATTTTCAACCCAGAATTTCATATCCAGCCAAACTAAGCTTCATAAGTGAATGAGAAATAAAATCCTTTACAGACAAGCAAATGCTGAGAGATTTTGTCACCACCAGGCCTGCCCTAAAAGAGCTCCTGAAGGAAGCGCTAAACATGGAAAGGAACAACTGGTACCAGCCGCTGCAAAATCATGCCAAAATGTAAAGACCATCAACACTAGGAAGAAACTGCATCAACTAACGAGCAAAATAACCAGCTAAATCATAATGACAGGATCAAATTCACACATAACAGTATTAACTTTAAATGTAAATGGACTAAATGCTCCAATTAAAAGACACAGACTGGCAAATTGGATAAAGACTCAAGACCCATCAGTGTGCTGTATTCAGGAAACCCATCTCACGGGCAGAGACACACATAGGCTCAAAATAAAAGGATGGAGGAAGATCTACCAAGCAAATGGAAAACAAAAAAAAGGCAGGGGTTGCAATCCTAGTCTCTGATAAAACAGACTTTAAACCAACAAAGATCAAAAGAGACAAAGAAGGCCATTACATAATGGTAAAGGGATCAATTCAACAAGAAGAGCTAACTATCCTAAATATATATGCACCCAATACAGGAGCACCCAGATTCATAAAGCAAGTCCTGAGTGACCTACAAAGAGACTTAGACTCCCACACATTAATAATGGGAGATTTTAACACCCCACTGTCAACATTAGACGATCAACGAGACAGAAAGTCAACAAGGATACCTAGGAATTGAACTCAGCTCTGCACCAAGCGGACCTAATAGACATCTACAGAACTCTCCACCCCATATCAACAGAATATACATTTTTTTCAGCACCACACCACACCTATTCCAAAATTGACCACATACTTGGAAGTCAAACTCTCCTCAGCAAATGTAAAAGAACAGAAATTATAACAAACTATCTCTCAGACCACAGTGCAATCAAACTAGAACTCAGGATTAAGAATCTCACTCAAAACCTCTCAACTACATGGAAACTGAACAACCTGCTCCTGAATGACTACTGGGTACATAACGAAATGAAGGCAGAAATAAAGATGTTCTTTGAAACCAACGAGAACAAAGACACAACATACCAGAATCTCTGGGACACATTCAAAGCAGTGTGTAGAGGGAAATTTATAGCACTAAGTGCCCACAAGAGAAAGCAGGAAAGATCCAAAATTGACACCCTAACATCACAATTAAAAGAACTAGAAAAGCAAAAGCAAACATATTCAAAAGCTAGCAGAAGGCAAGAAATAACTAAAATCAGAGCAGAACTGAAGGAAATAGAGACACAAAAAACCCTCCAAAAAATTAATGAATCCAGGAGCTAGTTTTTTGAAAGGATCAACAAAATTGATAGACCACTAGCAAGACTAATAAAGAAAAAAAGAGAGAAGAATCAAATAGACGCAATAAAAAATGATAAAGGGGATATATCACCACCGATCCCACAGAAATACAAACTACCATCAGAGAATACTACAAACACCTCTATGCAAATAAACTAGAAAATCTAGAAGAAATGGATAAATTCCTCGACACATACACTTTCCCAAGACTAAACCAGGAAGAAGTTGAATCTCTGAATAGACCAATAACAGGATCTGAAATTGTGGCAATAATCAATAGCTTACCAACCAAAAAGAGTCCAGGACCAGATGGATTCACAGCCGAATTCTACCAGAGGTACAAGGAGGAACTGGTACCATTCCTTCTGAAACTATTCCAATCAATAGAAAAAGAGGGAATCCTCCCTAACTCATTTTATGAGACCAGCATCATTCTGATACCAAAGCCGGGCAGAGACACAACCAAAAAAGAGAATTTTAGACCAATATCCTTGATGAACATTGATGCAAAAATCCTCAATAAAATACTGGCAAACCAAATCCAGCAGCACATCAAAAAGCTTATCCACCACGATCAAGTGGGCTGCATCCCTGGGATGCAAGGCTGGTTCATTATACACAAATCAATAAATGTAATCCAGCATATAAACAGAACCAGAGACAAAAACCACATGATTATCTCAATAGATGCAGAAAAGGCCTTTGACAAACTTCAACAACCTTCATGCTAAAAACTCTCAATAAATTAGGTATTGATGGGATGTATTTCAAAATAATAAGAGCTATCTATGACAAACCCACAGCCAATATCATACTGAATGGGCAAAAACTGGAAGCATTCCCTTTGAAAACTGGCGCAAGACAGGGATGCCCTCTCTCACCACTCCTATTCAACATAGTGTTGGAAGTTCTGGCCAGGGCAATTAGGCAGGAGAAGGACATAAAGGGTATTCAATTAGGAAAAGAGGAAGTCAAATTGTCCCTGTTTGCAGACCACATGATTGTATATCTAGAAAACCCCATTGTCTCAGCCCAAAATCTCCTTAAGCTGATAAGCAACTTCAGCAAAGTCTCAGGATACAAAATCAATGTACAAAAATCACAAGCATTCTTATACACCAACAACAGACAAACAGAGAGCCAAATCATGAGTGAACTCCCATTCACAATTGCTTCAAAGAGAATAAAATACCTAGGAATCCAACTTACAAGAGATGTGAAGGACCTCTTCAAGGAGAACTACAAACCACTGCTCAAGGAAATAAAAGAGGATACAAACAAATGGAAGAACATTCCATACTCATGGGTAGGAAGAATCAATATCGTGAAAATGGCCATACTGCCCAAGGTAATTTACAGATTCAATGCCATCCCCATCAAGCTACCAATGCCTTTCTTCACAGAATTGGAAAAAACTACTTTAAAGTTCATATGGAACCAAAAAAGAGCCCGCATCGCCAAGTCAATCCTAAGCCAAAAGAACAAAGCTGGAGGCATCACACTACTTGACTTCAAACTATACTACAAGACTACAGTAACCAAAACAGCATGGTACTGGTACCAAAACAGAGATATAGATCAATGGAACAGAACAGAGCCCTCAGAAATAATGCCGCATATCTACAGCTATCTGATGTTTGACAAACCTGAGAAAAACAAGCAATCGGGAAAGGATTCCCTATTTAATAAATGGTGCTGGGAAAACTGGGTAGCCATATGTAGAAAGCTGAAACTGGATCCCTTCCTTACACCTTATACAAAAATGAATTCAAGATGGATTAAAGATTTAAACGTTAGACCTAAAACCATAAAAACCCTGGAAGAAAACCTAGGCATTAACATTCAGGATATAGGCATGGGCAAGGACTTCATGTCTAAAACACCAAAAGCAATGGCAACAAAAGACAAAATTGACAAATGGGATCTAATTAAACTAAAGAGCTTCTGCACAGCAAAAGAAACTACCATTAGAGTGAACAGGCAACCTACACAATGGGAGAAAATTTTCACAACTTACTCATCTGACAAAGGGCTAATATCCACAATCTACAATGAACTCAAACAAATTTACAAGAAAAAAACAAACAACCCCATCAAAAAGTGGGTGAAGGATATGAACAGACACTTCTCAAAAGAAGACATTTATGCAGCCAAAAAACACATGAAAAAATGCTCATCATCACTGGCCATCAGAGAAATGCAAGTCAAATCCACAATGAGATACCATCTCACACCAGTTAGAATGGCAATCATTAAAAAGTCAGGAAACAACAGGTGCTGGAGAGGATGTGGAGAAACAGGAACACTTTTACACTGTTGGTGGGACTGTAAACTAGTTCAACCATTGTGGAATTCAGTGTGGCGATTCCTCAGGGATCTAGAACTAGAAATACCATTTGACCCAGCCATCCCATTACTGGGTATATACCCAAAGGACTATAAATCTTGCTGCTATAAAGACACATGCACACGTATGTTTATTGCGGCATTATTCACAATAGCAAAGACTTGGAAGCAACCCAAATGTCCAACAATGATAGACTGGATTAAGAAAATGTGGCACATATACACCATGGAATACTATGCAGCCATAAAAAATGATGAGTTCATGTCCTTTGTAGGGACGTGGATGAAATTGGAAATCATCATTCTCAGTAAACTATCGCAAGAACAAAAAACCAAACACCGCATATTCTCACTCATAGGTGGGAATTGAGCAATGAGATCACATGGACACAGGAAGGGGAACATCACACTCTGGGGACTGTTGTGGGGTGGGGGGAGGGGGGAGGGATAGCATTGGGAGATATACCTAATGCTAGATGACGAGTTAGTGGGTGCAGCGCACCAGCATGGCACATGTATACATATGTAACTAACCTGCACATTGTGCACATGTACCCTAAAACTTAAAGTATAATAATAAAAAAAAATACACACTCACACAGAGAGAGAGAGAAAAAGAGAGAGAGAATATTTAATATTATTTTAGACTTTATAATTTGAGTCATTTATAAAAATATCCAAGCAAAAGCGCCTACTGGTCAAATGACAAAACCTGAGTCTAGATCTGAAAGAAACCTTTGGTTTGTAGATAAAGATGGGAGTGTCTATGAGTGTAGAAGTAATAACAGATTACACACAGAGTACAAACTGGACTGATAACAGAATAAAAACAATTACAAACTTCACAGAAGAGAAACAGCGAGTGACTATAATTTGTAAAACAATATAGACACTCCAAAGTTTGGAGGAAGGAAGGAAGAAAGGGAGGATGGAAGAGATAGGGAAGGGAAGGGGAAGGGAAGCAGAGGGAAGGGGAGGGGGAAGAGGGGAGAGGAGAGATAATAAAATACAGCAGGGAGAAGAGGCAAAAAAATTAGAAATGATCTGTGTTCCAGGGCTCAAGAAAGAGTCTCGTCTCCTTTAACACATTTTCTGTACTTCATTGGGTAGGACAGAAAATGTGGTAAAGCAGATGAGACTCTTCCTTGGCTAGGTAAAAATTTGATCTCTTTTCATATGAATTTACTTCAAGCTATAGATATCCATAAGTAATTGGTATATATCTGTTACCCAAACACCATGGGTTCTGTCTAGATCCTGCTGCTCACCACACAGGAAGCCAGTCACTGAGACAATGACTATTGCCAAGGAAGAAGACTTTAATCAGGTGCTGCAGCCAAGGAAATAGGAGATCAGTCTCAAATATACCTCCCTGATCGACTAAAACTGAGGGGTTTACATAGCAGGAAAGAGGTGTAACTATGTATGAGAATAAAAGGAACTCAGTGTGGGATAAGAAAGCAATCATGATGAAGAAAGGGCCTGGCATTTCATTATCTGGATGTGATGATCTGGTTTCAGTTCTTTCATATGTTCTGAGAGGCCTGGGGATCCTTTCCTGAGGAAGGAACTCAGATAAAACAAATGTAAGTTTCAAGCTTTAAGGCCAGAAGGGTTAATTTCTGTTAATCCAAAAGCGATTGTCTATGGGACTATACATATATGTTATATATATATATATATATACACACACACATATATACACACAATATTTGAGTACTTTTCTTTTTTTTTCTGTACTTGTGTCCCTTGCTAAATGTTTCACTATTGGCTATTCCAGAAGGTAAAAATGACATCTGACCTGAATGGGAAGAATTGTAATTCTTATATGTGCAAAAACAGATGAGAGAGGATTTGCATTTTCAGATAAGTGTAACCAATCTAAATGTATTGCATTATATACAAACCACACTACACCAGATGACAAGAGATGAGAAATTCAGAGGCAGCTCCAGCATTACAAGTTGTGTGAAGATGGGCATGCACTATGCTTTCAAACCTTGGTCTTTATGTTCATAAATAGCTATAAATATACCTTCCTTAACATCTCATAGCTCTCATGGTAATCATGTGATGTCAAATATGAGAACATTTTTAATAATCTGTAAAGTATTATTAGGTACTCTTAGGTATTATGAAAAATTGTGCCCACTGTTCAGATCTTTATATCTCCCTGTGTACCTAACTATTGGAATCATATGTCAAAATGAAAGGCCTCTTCATTTATGTATAAAGATATTGTATTATCCAAATATTCAAGTTCATGTACACTGTCCATAACATAGTATATGCAAGAATAATATATATCAAAAATCTGAAAAAAATCATAATCGTGCTATCTATTTAACATTAGGCTTATGCTCAGGCATATGCATAAAATGATAAGTAATTCATAAAATGAGTCAACACTTCATCTGGTACATAAGCTTGCAATTGCACACAGAGATTTCATGTGTGGAATTGCTCTGAAAAGCACTGTTCTGTAAAGATAATATTTAGAAAATAAATATCTGATCATATATTTTAACTGTAATACAAAAGCAAGTAGAAATAGCTCTGTAAGCAATACTGTCATAATAAGGAGCAAACTGTCATAATAGGGAGCAAAAAATTGAAACTATTTTTAAAATAATAGGCAAAATAGAATGTGTTCTTCAAACCTTGTGGATTTTATACTGAAAACTTCCAGAGATATATCTTAGGTAATTATAAGACCAAGCACAACAACAACAACAAAATCCTAACTTGAATCCATCAGTTGCAGATTTCATGGCTGAGTACATCAAGAAGAAGTTGCAAGCTCTAAAAGCTGGAAGGCCAGTCAATATCAGGAACTCCGCAGAAGTGAATGAAAAGCAGTTTACATTTGTTTAACAAAACCATGTTTTCAAACTAACTTTAATTTATGCATGAGGGCCATTAAATTTGTTCTTTTTAAAAAGGAAACTTCTTAATTGGAACTAAATCATTCATTATTCACTGTGATACAGGTTATATACCCTTAGGTTCCATGTGATTATTCACATGTTCAGCTGACAGAAAGGAGACAAAGCTATTCTAATGACTTAGCTTTGCTTTGACTCACTGGTTTTTATCTCACTTTAACTTCCAATCTCGGTTACAGAGAGTGGTAAAGCTGGAAGAAATAACATTTTGGTAGATGGTAAAGGATAAGTACGAGTCATTTCAAATTGTTGAAGCTTTCATTAAATAAAGCAAGCTATTTGAAATCTTAAAGCTATTTAAATAAAGGGCTAAGACGTTTCTGTTTTATATACTTAAGAGCTTAAAAGATACTGTTGAAAATTTAACTGTTAATCTATTGTAGGGTGTGGTTAGACATTTATTTTGACAGTGCTCACTGAAAATTCAATTATACCCCCAGAGTCAAACTTGCCCGTCATCAAAATGTCTAAAGATCTGAGTGTTTATGGGGTAACAACAAACCCCATACTAAACAGTTTGCCAGAAATCTGTCCTACAACATCTAAATGGAACAATTGGGTGGTTGTCTAAGGCACCTAAACTCAATATGATGTTTTAGCTAAAAAGAATGAAATTATACCTAAGCACTTCATGCAAGTTACCAAAAGAGAAGATATTCTTTAATAAAAAAGTACATTTGTAGAGTAAAAGAATCTCAGTGTTGTAAGAAATATTTGAGATCATTTCAGTTAGGCTTTTCATTTCTTAAATTAGAAACTGAAGCTGAGATTAAACAGCTAATAAAAAGACAAAGCTGATCCATGACATTGGTTTGGGCGATGATTTCTTAGATATGACCAAAAATGCACATACAACAAATGAGATTACATCAAACTAAAGAGCTTCTATACAGCAAAGAAAACAATTAACAGAGTGAAGAGTGACAACTCACAGAATGAGACCTATGATTTGCAAATCATAGGTCTGATAAAGAGTTAATATACAAAATATACAAGGAATTCAACTCAATAACAATAAAACAAATAACCTGTTAAAAAAATGGGCAAAAGACCTGGACAGATATTTCTCCAAAGAAGACATACAAATGGCCAGTAGAGATATTAAAAGGTGTTCAATATCACCATTGATTAGGAAATGCAAATTAAAATGAGATTTCACCTTACTCATTTTAGAATGGCTATTACAAAAAAAAATGAAAGACAAGTGTTGGTGAGGATTTGAAGAAAAGAGAACACTTGTAAAATGTTGGTGGGAATGTAAATTAGTGCAGCCATTATGGAAAATAGAAGGGAGGTTTCTCAAAAATAAAAAAATATAATTACTATATGACCCAGAAATTCTACTTCTGGGTGTATACTCAAATGAGTTAAAATCAGTATGTTGACTAGATATCAACACTTCCATGTTCATTGCCGCATTATTCACAATGGCCAAGATATGGAAACAATCTAAGTGTATATCAAGGGATGAATGGATAAAGAAAATTATATATACATATTTATAGTGTATACACACAATGGAATACTATTCAGCTTTTAAAAAGGAGAAAATTCTGTCATTTGTGAAAACAAAGAAAAATCTAGAGGATCTTATGTAAAGTGAAATAAGTCAGGTACAGAAAGACAAATACATCACGATCTCACTTACACGTGAAAAGTAAAAAATGTCAGACTCATAGAAGTAAAGAGTAGAATGATGGTTACCAGAGGCTGGAGGAGGCGGGATAGACAGAAAAAGAAGATGTATTTGTCAAATGGTACAAGGTTCAGCTAGATAGGAGAGATAAGTCCTAGTGATCTATTGAGCAATAGGGTAATTATAGTTAATAATAATGTATTATATACTTCAAAATTGCTAAAAGAGTATATTTTAAGTGTTCTCACCATAAAGTAATGATAAATATGTGAGTTGAAAAATATGTTAATTCACCTGATGTAAATGTTCCACAATGTATACATGTATCTTAACATCAATATTGTATGTTATAAATACATATGATAATTAATTATCAAGTAAAAAATTAAGATGGAGCTGAGCCAGGAATCCAAGACTCTGAATTTAGATTTTTCATTTTCTATTATGCCAAAGTGTTTCCTGAAAATTAAAATTGAATATGGCATGTCCAAAAGAATACATCATAAGAAGACAGGAAAGGGGGGACTGCTGCATATACTCATATTTTTAGTCAGTTGTGTAAGATCTTATTAGAGGAAGAAAATCAGATATTTTAAGAAAATTCTTATAACTCCCATTATACTGAAATTTTATGGCAAACCTAAAACCTTCAAAATATAGGGTTTTATTTAAAGTGAATCATATATTTGCAAAGTTTTTATTGAGATTATGAAAGCAAAATCTCTCAAAGTAGCAAAACATAAGTATATATTTTAGACTGTACTATGCAGAATAGCAGAATGGTACCAATGGCAAAGAAATTTTCAAAAGAAATAAAAATTATTGAGGTCTCATCCCAGCTCTACTAATCTATGTCTTAGCAACCTAGTGTAATTCCTACAAATTCTGAGCATTGCCTTTAATGTATCTGCATGGTTCCCACATCATTTCATAAACTTCAAATACTCACACTTTATAATTGAAACAATATACAAACTATATTATTAAATAAGCTATGGTATGATATTCTCAATCTACCCTATAAGGATACTATCTTCCTGTCAGAAAAGTTGAGACTCTCCAATACATATTTACTAGCCAGATTTTTTTTTTTTTTTTTTTTTTTTTTTTTTTGAGGCGGAATCTCTCTCTGTCGCCCAGGCTGGAGTGCAGTGGCACAATCTCGGCTCACTGCAAGCACTCCCCAGATCTTAATTGTGGAATCTCCGGACAGTGTCCAGTCAGTAATCCATTATTAGTTTTGCCTCATGTTCCCTAACCACCTTCTCTTTACCTTCGATCTTAAGCCCCAAAATGAAAGTTATTATTCTTGGCTCAATTATCCAAATTCTTTGAAAGGAACTGGTGACACTATACCCTATCTTTACCTGCCGCCTTGTGATCCAGGCTTCCTAGGTATCTGTGAATATTCACATTAGGTTACCTGGGCTCCATAGAGGCAGCACCAGCAAAAAGCATAATTGGGATATACACCACTTTTAGACTTTCAAATACATGCCCTGCCTTATAATATGTGAACTGATTATTCACTTCTAGACATTCAACTTTCAAACAGTTATGCTCTGTATTAAACATCAACATCCTCCTTCCCTTTCATTGAAAGGACATCGGGAAAACAAAAAGATGCAAAGGAAAGTTCACACATAAGGATAATTATTTGTGATAATGGTGACAATGATCCCTATTTCTTTTTCTGCTCTTATGAATTTGCAAATGTCCTACAAACTACGTGTATTAAATGAATCTGTGAAAGTTCATCTAAGTCCCTAGTATTATTTTTTTCTTACTCTCTAGAAAGTCATAGCCTCGTAGCTCAAAGCAAAATAGAAAAGACGCAAATCATTCATAGGACAAGGGTTGATGCAGCTTTCAATTACTGAATACATTTTTAGCCATTTAAAACTAAAAGAAAAGTAATGTCGGTAATCCCAGCACTTTGGGATGCCGAGGCGGGTGGAACACAAGGTCAGGAGATCGAGACCATACTGGCTAACATGGTGAAAACCTGTCTCTACTAAAAAATACAAAAACAAAAATTAGCCGGGCGTGGTGGTGGGTGCCTGTAGTCCCAGCTACTCGGGAGGCTGAGGTGGGAGAATGGCTTGAACCGGGGAGACGGAGCTTGCAGTGAGCTGAGATCGTGCCACTGCAATCCAGCCTGGGCAACAGAGCCAGACCACCTCTCAAAAAAAAAAGAAAAGTAACAAAACTCTTTTCCTCTTTTTTTATGATTTAAATTTTACTTTAGGTTTGAAAAGTGAGATATATATCACTTAACAGTCAGGAAGCGTGTAGTAAACTCAATCTCTGAACCGACGTTACCTAAAACAGAGATGTTCGTTTTCTTATACTCATCTCTAAAATAGAGGTAGACAGAGAAAGTGCTGCTTTTTTAGAGATTGTAATGAATTCAAACATATCCATTAATTTTATAGCAGTTATTTTGGTTTCACAGTGAAACATAAAAAGTTCTGTCTTACTGGAAAGAAAACCAAGTAGCTACCTAAGTACTTGATGAGAAGGAATTTGTTCTACTGTTTTAAGTGCATGAGGGATAAAGCAAGACTTAGAAATATTTTTGTTAGACCGTTTCATTTTAATAGTATTTTCTGTTATAAAAGAAATGACCTACAGTAAAATAATTCAAAATACCCTTCCTTCTGAAGGTGATTTCCACATAAAATTGTAACATTACTATGATCTAAATTTAAATAAAATTTTCTATTGATGTTAAAAGTTTGATAATACACACTTTGTTAAAGTGGTTTGGTCACTATTTGGGTACGATCAACTTCAAACCATAGGTGTTTAAATGAACCAAAGTCTTTGGTTTATTTCTATAGCTTTTTGTCTAATTTGATTAATAACTAGTACACCAGTCATTCATATATAGTCATAACTGGCCAACCAAGGTTTGCTTGGTAGGAGGGTGACAGTTTACCCTTTAATACCACCTAATTAAAATACACAAGATGTTCTACACAAATAACAGCAAATTGTTTATTTCTAAGAACATAATTTTCCTTTTATAGGAAGCTCTCAACATTAATTTGGAGCCACATTTTAATTTTATAATGTAATCATTCAGTAAATGGTCATTAGATATTGGGTTATTTGGAAAATTGTAAAAAATCAGACTTCTGACCATGTCCTTTAAAATAATTAACTTAGCTGGAAACAGTAAAGCAAGACTTAAAAATACAAATCATAACATGAATATTCAAATGATTGCATACTAAAACAATTGTATGCAAATAATTAAGAACAGTGACTATAATAAAAAAGTTTAATAGATTTGACAAAACATTTAAAGAATATAACTTACATATATGAAAATAAGACATCAAAACTTCAATTGAAGCTGTCAAACTGTGAAAAATAGTAGTAAACAATAAAAATCACTTACTCATTGGAAACACTGCAAAATGTCATGAAATCATTTCAGAAATGAAGATACATTAATGAAAAATAATCATAGTTTTAAACTCAGTCTCACCTCACCTTTAAGAAACACACAGTATAAAACAGCAATAAATGGGATAATTTATATTACTGCAATAAAATGCAAATATATATATTGTATATGAGCACCCTCTCTTCAATGTATACTTTAACCCAATAGCTTTCTACCACTAGAAATTTATCAGAAGAAAATAATGGTGGCTTAATACCAGCACTATAATACCAGCCCTCTGATAGGCTGAGGCAATAAGGTCAATTGAGTCTAGGAGTTCCAGATCAGCCTGGGCAACATAGTGGGATTCTGCTTCTACCAAAAAATAAAAATAAAAAATAAAAAATGCCAGTCATAGTGGCTGGCACCTGAATCTTTGCTGCTTGGGAGATTCATATGAACCTAAGTTGATTTGAGCAGGAATATAATTTCAGTCCAGGAGGTCGAGTCTGCAGTGAGCTATGATCATTCAATCGCTTCAGCCTGGGCGACAGAGCAAGACCCTATCACATACACAAAAGAAAATAATTCAGAATGTGCACAAAAATGTATAAAGATGTTTCTGAAAGCTGCATTTGTAATACTGCAAAATCAATGCCACATTGAGACAGAGGTACCAAGATTAAGGTGGAGTCACCAGTGACAATTGAAATCTGGAGTCAGAATGCTGTATCTAAGTGGGACAACAGTTTCTCTCCTGCAGCCCACCATTACCATGCAGCAAAGTTGCTCTATTACTTCTGAATTTTCCACATTTTTAAAGAAAAGCAGAAAATCCAGTTTCTAAGACAAAAATCAAGTTACAAGTATTGACAGAAAAATCACTTTTAAATAATTGTAAACAGTAACAACACACTTTAACAGTAAATCTAATTCAGCCTGATACCAGGCTGTACCAATAGATGCAATGAAACTGCATAATATTGGTAAAACAATTATATGGTAGAAAAATACTGGCATAAAAATGTTCATAGCAAATTCATAAATGGAAAAAGTAGTCTGTTTTATTTAAATAAAAAGGAGCTAGATGAATTGCAGATGACTATGTATTAATAGTTACATCTTTCAATTTTAGAATTAATTATATACTTTATTTTTTGAGTTTTCATTATTGTGATGTATTATGCTGAAATTAGCAAAAAAAAAAAAAAAAAAGAGTAACTCTCTGAGTGATACAGAAATTTGTAATGAGAAATAAGGTGTGTCCCTAACAAACCCACCTATGTGTCAGTTTGAAGGTAGCAAGAAAATTTTTAGCACAGTCAGGGAGAATGGGAACCTGTGATAAGTGGCAGTGACATATTGATAACACTGTGCACTGAGGTGACTTGAGAAGTATTTGTGTACCTAACGATTTCCAGTGTCATAAAACATAGGTAAGAACACTGAATATTAGCACTGGTTGATATTTGGTCTCTACAATAGTGAGTATGGTGGTTAATTTTAGATGTCAACTTGAACAGACTAAGGGTTGCCTAGATAACTAGTAAAACCTATTAAAGTGTTATAATACAGTATTGTAGAATATACATTAAATACATTATTATGTTACATGTATTATAATGTAACACATTATAATATATTAAAGACATTATTACATTAATACATTACTTAGTATAGTATTACTTAATACATTAAAATGGTAGCTAAGCTTGAAGAATCCCTGAGCAGACAAACCCAGTTAGACCTCATAAGCAACCTCTCAACCTTGCTTGCTTTGCAAACATAAACAAAACTTCAGGTATTTTTTGTAAATGCCTATATGAAAGAAAAACAGAACTTTCTTTTTCTTTCCAAATAGGAGTGTTTACTATAGTTTTCCTATTCCTGTATCACATTACACACTGAGTGTGTGGGAGAGCAGAGAGATTTAATTTACAAGTTTTAGATCAAGAGAGCATAACCAGATCCCAGGTTAAGACTTAACACTACAGAATACTCACATTAGTAATACTTGTCTTATAAAAAGATACACTCTTCACTGTAATTGCTGCAAACAATAAAATACTGTAAAATAATATGCAGTGTGTTTGTGAAAGGTCAATAACATGCTTATATTTTTGCTGTTGAAAAACTACACAAAAGCAAATGACTAGAACAGTAGACCAATTAGTATCAATAGAATTATACCATCAAACATTCCACTGAGCTTGAATGTAAGATCTGACATAACCAGATAATTCCATGGCAGGGCAATAAACTGCATTTACATTCTCTTTCTAACAATTAGTGCAAGCATATCCAGATAAACTATATTGATTCTACATTATCTTAGAGTGAAATCACCTAATAACTTCTTCAGTACTCTCTTTTAATTTTTATCCTAATTATCTGTCTGAAAATGATCTTTTAAATTGGGAAAACTGATTACATTACATCCTTCAGTTCAGAGTACCATTGGGTAACGACATTTTGGCTGCAGACAAATCACTCTTTCACAGTCATCAGCTTTTAGAACATTCTAAGACTTTGCTTTCCATCTAAACTTTTCAGTTAATTTTACTCTAGCTTTTAATTGATGTTACTGAGTAGCAAACGAGACTGAAGGACACTGCTATGTTTTAAAAAAATGAAGAAAGAAAGGCGTGTAAATCCTATAAATGTAATTCTAATTAAATCAAGATAAATATAGTGTTTATAGAAAGAAATACAATTATTTCTAATAACTGTGCTTTCATTTCAAACAATTTTCAACAAGTTAGTGACGTAGAATAAATACAATTCTAGAAGAATCCAGGATTTTTTTTTCTATTGCATTGCTTTTTATTAAATTATAGCTACTTGAAGGCTTTGAGAAATTGAACACCAGTAAAACTGTCCTTCTTTTGTTAATATGTTTTGTTTTCTTGTTTCATTTTTAATTCAACTAGTCATTCACCAGAAAAATTTACTGAGGTAAACTTTTTTGATTATCCTTTCATCGCATTTAACGCAAGTGTTATTTGTTGTAGTCTTTTGTCTATGAATCTATTAATGCTGAGAAACTGAACATTCCTAGGAGTGTCCTAATAGGAAATAAAAATTAACAATGTCAACTGTACTGTTACTTAAATAAATATTCATATAGTTTACCTTTCAGTATCATGACAAACACTTTGATTATATAAGAAGGTCTTTGTATACACATCAAACTACCAAGAAGTCGTATCTGATTTTGTGCTTTTCTACTACTCTTCCCCAAAACACTTGTTCAAAATGTTTACTTTTAAAGGGTCTGAACTGTGTGTCAAGCACTGACATCAGCATGTTACCTGAATTATCTCATTAAAGTCTTGTGATACTCATGTGGTATTAGCGGTGAGGAAACTGAAGCACAGAAGCTTCAAGTAAAATGTCCAGTTTTAGAGAAACTAAACAGTAGAGTCTGGAAGCCCAATTACTGACCTTGTACAATTGCCCAGCATTGTGTACTGACCTAAAAAGGCCTATGAGAGATCAACCCATTAAGATCTATGACATAAAGAAAATTGTTTGTCCTACAATATCCCAATCTGGATGAAGGCAGATAAAGAGAATGTGCTTAGGCATGATGACAAAAAATAAGAAAGAACTGTGAATGCACTTTACAAAACAGAAAGGAACACAAGGGAGTTTGGAACCAAGTTGAAAATTAAACATGTTCATGTGCACATAACAAAAGCGTGATCATAAATAAACTGTGTCAACACTGTACTGTGAAGGTGAAACTTTCTTTTTAGGATCAGCTAAACCCTGTATAACTTGTAAAAAAATGCAACCACATATGTTGATGTACTAAACCCAATATTTCTTTTGGCTTATATACTAAAAGCAGGAGTTCTTTCCTGTAATGAAGAAAAAAACACAGGCATCAAGGAGTAATAAAAATAATGTCTTAGAGTATAAAATACAGAAACACCAATTAAGGCTTTTTTACATAATACATGTAAAAACTGCATCCGAATTTAAAAAAAAACTACAGCGTCATTGGTTCTGGCAATAAGCAATCACACTCTGCTGGAGGTAACTTTAGTAACGTCAAACAAAAGTCTTAAAATTATGACAGGTGGTATTCATTTAAAATACGCTCAAGAGCTATTAGAAATCAAGAACACAGTATCTGGACCCTTGATTTGAATCCACACTCAATCTCTTTCTAACTGGGAAATTTTGGACAAAGTTTTAAACTTTCCTGAACATAAAATGCCTAGCTTGCAACAACTTTAGAAAATACTAGGAGTTTGTAAAGTTACAAGAATCAAATGAGTTAATAAATGTAATGTACTTAAAGTAATAACTGGCACAAAATAATTATAACATAATTCATTATTATTTTTCAATATCTAAATTCTCTAGCTTGTAGCTATTTTGAGCATATTTGAAAATTTCTAATATGTGTTTTTGATTACTTATCATGTAGAAAAATATAGCTTTCCAGATGAAAATGTAGTATCTAATGTAGAAGTCACATATAATATTTATTAAACTGGAATGCTATCATTTTAAATTATTTTGAAGCTCATTAAAGTAAGTCTGCACCAGCCAACTTTTTATTTATTAATTAAATTTTTGCCTAGCACAGTTAATCTCCTTTTCTAAGACTTAGTTCCCAAATCTATAGTCTTTCTTTTCCCATTTGGAGATGGGTAGAAGTACTATTCCTTTCTTGCCCATCCCTTCGTCTATTTTCATTATAATAACCAGTACGCCCTTGCCTAAGCATATGCCCCCAGTTAATAATACATATTCACTGTTCTGTTTCACCAAATTTAACCCGTTATTTTTGGAAATAGGATGTTTAAAAATGGGTTTGTTATTCCTTAATACATGCCAAATGTCATCAGTATATTGTGGTCCAGATGTATTCTAAACACCAATTGAAAAACATTCTTAAAGCTAAGAATACACGACATATTTCACAAAGTGAATAACTGTGACAAGCTTGGGAATTGTAAGCATTCTTGAAAAACTATTTTTTTTGCATGTGTGTTACAAGCACTTGCACAGGTTATATGTTTTATAGCTCTAGTTATAAAAATAGAGAATAGATTATATTCCCTCACATCTGTACAAAATGGTCAGCAAGAATACACATCTACAGAAGTTTAAAGTATTTACTCTTTTGTTTAGTTAATACATGTTTCAGAACCTTAAAGAGAGCAAATCATAATGCCTATTGATTATAATGCCACATTTTAGTTATTACATTATTGCATTTACTTATTATACCTTTTAGAATTTTAGGAGGAAAACAATAATTCTGAGTGTGAAATTTGAATATTTGCACCCTAAAAATTTTCAATTCCATTTTCAATAATGTAGTAGAATGTTTCTTAGAGACATAAGACAATTAAAAATATGAAGTACTAGGTTTTCAAGTATATTGAAAGCCATAAATAATATATAATCTAGCAGTGGTACAATAATTAATATATTCTTTTTCAATTATATTAAGTTTTAAGAACTCAATGCTCCTAAAATTTTTAAATAATACTATATAAAATACAACTCAAATGATATCAGCTCAAATTCATGTATACCTCTTTGCAGCTAAAGTCTTTTAAAATTAAAAATAATTTAAAATTTTGTCATACATTTATGAACCCATTTTAAAGAACATAACATGTCATGCAAATGTTAATTTAATACATAATGCATTAGTAAAAACTGTTCTGAATATATACATATATTATGTTTATGTTAGAAAACCATTTTTAAACAGGAATTAGATTCCATTGATTCATCAAATTATTAATCACAACATTGCTAAACTCAATTTTTACTCTCCTAAGCTTATTGGAATCTATGAGAATGTACAGTAGAGATAATAATATAAATAGAATTTAACTTATGTTTTAGCAAAGAAGAAATAAAAACTGGAAAATTATGGGTTTCTAACATGTCTATTTGTTAGTTATCCTTTTAAAAATTTCTTTATAGAAGCATTTTGAGTGAAGCCCACAGATTATTTAATAATTTATTAATTATTCAAAAAAGTCTGTCCTTGTTGGCAATGTGGAAAACCACATTGCCAACAGAGCAATGGTCCCCCACCCCAGCGGCTGCAGACCAGTTACCTGTTCATGGCCTGTTAGAAACTGGGCCTCACAGCAGGTGGTGACCTGTGGGACAGGTAATGCTGGGTGGCATTACCACCTGAGCTCCACCTCCTGTCAGAACTCAGAGCGGCATTAGATTCACGTAGGACCAGGAACCCTACGGTTAGCTGCGCATGTGAGGGATATAGGTTGCACACTCCTTATGAGAATCTAATAACTAATTCCTGATGATGTGAAGTGGAAGAGTTTCACATAACCCCCATCCCCACAATCCACTCACCCAGCCATCCCTGGTCTGTGAAAAATTTTCTTCCACAAAACTGGTCCCTGGTGCCAAAAAGTTTGAGGACAGCTGTGTTAAGGTGAAAAAGGGTACATGTGGTAATTACAAAAAAAAAAAGTTCAATAAATATAGGAAAAAACTCTAACATCATATGTATATGTGGACATATATACTAACATATACATGATTTTCTGATTTGAAGAATGTATAAAAAATGAGGAAACGACATTGAAACCCTTTTTAAAGATCATTCATAGTTAAATATAAATATACTCTCGTTCTCTCTCTATATATATTTATATATGTGTATATAATATATATTTATATATGTATATATTAATGTATATGTATTATATATTATATATTTTTGTATGTATATATTATATATTTATATATAATATATCCATAAATATTATATATAAATATATTTATAGATATATATATAATATATATATTATATTATATATAATATATATAATATTATATATAATATATATATATTATGTTACATATAATATATCCATAAATATTATATATAAATATATTTATAGATATATTATATATAAATATATATTATATAGTATATATATTTATATTTTTATATAAATATAAATATATATATTTATATTTTTATATAAATATATATAAATATATAAATATACATTATATATATAATTTATATATAAATTATATATATAACATGTAGATATATTATATATATCTATAAATATATATATCATATATATAATATATATATATACATTTTATGTAGACAGGGTCTCACTGTGTTGCCCAGGCTGGTCTTAAACTCTAGCTCAAGTGATCTGCCAGCCTAGGCCTCCCAAAGTGCTGGGATTACGGGCATAAGCCACTGCGCCTGGCCCACAGTTAAATATCTTAAGTCAAAACTGATAATTGTACTTCCTTTCACTTCCTCTCTTCATTCTTGAAAGGAATTCAACACTGAAAAAGAGGTGGAGAACTAAATGAGGCATTCACAAATAAGAACTTTAGAAAAATGAAAAAACATAGTTATATAAATCATTTCTAATGATTTGTTCATCTTTAAAACATAGGCCAATATTTCTATTTTACCCAGCTTTACTCAGCTGTAGGATGCAATCCAGAAACATCTTAGTGTAAGAGTATTTTTCATAAAATGTAAGATATTTTATTTAAATTGAATGGCTGATCAACCATAAGAATTCCACTGTAAAGTAACCAAAGAAGTACAATTCTTAGAAGACTATCATGAAATAGTTTTATGAATTAAAGAAAAAGTAATCACTTTTCACCAGGAATCAAACTTTTAGTTGGCATAGCAGAAAATAATTTCTCACACTGGCAAAAGAAAAACCTCCAGAAACTGCAGGCAAATGTCCTCTCCCCACTCCCACTCCTAAATAAAATACGGGCTGGACCGAGGCATCATGATTTCTCCTGCCTCTTGGATTTGCTCTCTGTACCACAGAGCTGTCTTCTAGTCTAATCCCACTCATAAAACTGAGCAAATGGCATACCAAGAAATGGCATACCAAGACAGAGCATCTAACATGTGTTTGACCTTTCTGAAGCATCTCAAGTCTCTGGATTCCGCCTCCTGTTCTCCATATTTTCAAACATGTTCTCGAACATGTGTTTGACCTTTCCGAAGTATCGCTAGTCCTTGGATTCCACCTCCTGCTCTATATGTTTTTTAACGTTAATGTCCTATTCTCATTGTTAAAATGTGAGTTTCTACACAAGTTATTTCTTATTTGTACCCGAAGACTTTGAATAGGCTCTGGCACTCCCAGACACAGGATACCAAACAGATTCAGGCCTTAACTAGGTCGTAGGACTGGACTTACATACAAGTGGCTGTGGTTTGTGAGACTAGGTTGTAGTGGGTTTTTTGTTGTTGTTGTTTTGTTTTTTCATTTTGTCTAAGGACTTGAAAACCTTCAGGGGAGACGTGTGTTAAGATTTGTCTTCTTCTAGTGATCTTCTTTTAAAACACAAATCAATCCTGTTAAGGAATCCATTAAATCACTATTAGTGTGAATGGATTTTTTTAGGTAGCATGGATGAATTCAATGTAAATGCAAATGTAGTATGTGGAAGAAGAGCCATTCTCATTCTATGAACATAGGACAGGGATGAGAATATATATAACACTATAGTTAATGAAAAATATATATTTCTGATTTATGTGAAATCAATTCAAGAGATTATATATATATATTCTATAGATATAATATGATTTTCATCAGAGCACAGAGGATGAAGAGAGAAGAGAAAAGATAGGAGTGGTGGCTACTAGATCCTCTTGGGGGATTATTTTGAAAAAGGCAGTGTGGCAATAAATGGGCACTAACACCTTCTAATAGATATCCATTGGCTTGAAGAAAAAAAGTGTCAGAAAATTTATCATTGGAGAAAAGTCAATGTTTCCATTAGTATTAATGTAGCTAAAGATGGCTCAAGGGTAAAATTATTCAAAATACTATGCATCACAATAGTGCCATCCTGTGGACTACTCTCTCTCTCACCCTATGGGGAAAGGGGCTATGTGAAAAGAAAATGAATTTCTAGAGCAGCAAAACAAAATTCTTTATACTTTTTTACATAGAAATCGATTGTGTTTGCCATCAGTTGTGTAATTATTTTACAAAGAAGCCCTTGAACTGTGGCAGAAATTCTGGATGCTCTGTCACTATGTGTCAATCTCAATATATCAATCATAATGCCTGTGATTTGTGGTTAATATGAAGCAAAAACAAACTTCTCTTAGGTTAAGTTTATTTTCCGAGAATTAAACTAGTTTCCTAATTTTTTCCCCAGGGTTCCGAATTCTTAGTGTAACACCAACCAAATATCAAAAGAGATTATTAGAGCTTCAATAAAAAAAATTAAAGAATAAGCTTATAATTCACATTATTCCATTACATGCATTATTAGAGAGGACATTTCATTAAAGCATGCAAGCTGCATTTTTTTTTTAATTTTGACATGTAGATAGTTTAAACTAGAAGCCACCCAACACTTTGATATAGCATAAGACAACTGGGAAATGTCAGTTGACTAAAGTGGTTATTTAAAGAAAATAAGCAAATACAATATTCTTTTTGTCTATTGATATGTGATGCTGCACTGTTATTGGGCAAACTTTTTAATTAATAGAAAACTCTAATGCTTATGATGACAAAAACATGTTCTGTAAAATAGCACTGTATATGAAAATAGTACAAAAGGGGGAAATTACAACTCTGACACCATAGTGTCAATGAACATCACTCAGATTGAAGACCACAGTAATGAATGACCAACATCTTTAGGCTGGAAAGAGTGGGAAAAATTAAGAATTTCATGGAGATGTTATTTTCAAAAATAGACTCAATAAAATGACCAGACTCACCACTGGGTTCAGAACGTGATCAATCATCTCTTTCACTTTTATGTTACCTTTGTGAAGTTTTATTAATGGAAATGAAGAAATTTACTAGAAAAAAAATGATTGTAGGCACTGTTAAATTTACTTTCTCTTTGTATAATTTCATGAAAGTGACCTGAACTGCTTTGCATTTGTAGGGAAAAAGATAAATATGTAAATATATGAAATTAAAAGGTGAGAATAAATTTAAAAAGTTTTTATCTCTCCAGTGAGAAAGTGATAATCATAATGTTTAGTTAAAGCTATCAACTAACCAAAGCCATCAGTACATCGATTTTTTTTTAACTTAAGATTTTAATAATGCTGAAGCATTTCCGTCACCTCAGTATTAGTGCTTCCTGGTTTAAATCTCAAAGGGCCACCATCCAAGGCTGCAAATATACAAATGATAAAATTTTGGTATTTGAGAATACCCATCTTCTAATAGGACAGCCATGACAATAATAATGGCATTGATAGGAGAAAACAAGAAAATTTCAAAAAGATAAATACTAGGGAAAGTTTTTAGATTAACATGCAAGTATGACACCCTCCCTCACAAAAATCAAGTTCATTAACACTAAGCCTGTAAATTTCATAGAATACTTCTTGAACTAGCAAAACTGGAATCACCCATCCTGTTGGATATGCAATTAATTGGACCCTCTTGAAACAGTATCTTGTGTGTTAGGAGTTGTAAATCTCAATTGTTAAGTATCTTCAGGCACTAAAATTTGAGAAAAACTGTTCTAGAGCCTGGAACTAAACAGTTTATTTGAAAGTCAATAGTTACAAACGAGATCTGTTTTTCCCCCCTTGGGATTCTAAAGTCTTTTCAAAGCATTTACCAAGCAAAGAATCTGCCCTTTGAGATAAACCTGCTCATGCAGATTTAAGATAAGGTTGATTTCCGCTGAAGATAATCCATCTTCTACACACACACTCTCTCTCATACACACACCTCTCAGATTTTTGTTTTATTTCCTCCTCTTCTACACTCTCCTAATTATCCTTAAGTACTGTCCATCTTCCTAATTTAGTCCTACTCTCACCACTTTCGTGGTACTCTGGTCTCCCTATACTCTCCATGTCCTCCGACACACCTGGCTCAGCAGGAAGCCTAGGCATACGTAGTATATACCCAGGAAATGTATAAACTATACTGTCAGAGGATTAATTTATTTTAATTCAGGGCAACCCAACTGTGAGCTGCCCTAAGAGAAAGAATACAAGTAACAAGGGCCATTGTACAGAGGGAGATTTACATTCAGACTGGAAGCTACAAGTGTACAGAAGCAAGAGAGAGAGAAAGAGAGAGAGAGAGAATAAATAAATAAATAAATAAAATAAAAAAGAAAGCAAGCACAAAGCAGCAGCAGCCGTTCAAGTTCCAGATTCCACTAGTTGCAGTTTAATGTAAAGGGATCCTTGCAGAGGAGAGATGGTAATGTTATTAAGGCCAGATCTTGGATCTTGCCTCCCACTGCTTTATAGGATATCCCGAAATCTACAGCACGCATGTGTGAAAAAGTGGATAAAACGGTCTAATATTATTCTATTCCCACAAATGAGATCAGAAATAAAATGTACAGTAGTGTCTTTATGGAACCAAGTATTTCAAGATCTGAATACTAACGGGTTCATTTATTTCACTGATTACTGTATGTAGATATGAAATTCCAGGCACTGATTTTTCATTAAACCACTCTCTTAAGGTTAACTTGCCTCTCTCTTTACACCTATGAATCCATATGCTTGCCATGTAAATTGTAATATTGATTTTTAACATTTCCCCACAGTTCAAAAATATTGTTTGCCAAAAATCAAGGGCCTTTTCTATCAATTCATGTAATTCCTGTTATTAGCTAATGTGTAAGAGTTGGGAACAATTAAACATACTGTATACAAAATCTTACCACGCTGAATTGCACCCAAGATACTAGTTCAGTCATCCTTCAAATTACCTCACAACTAAAAAGGATCAGATACTTAAATAAAAACTTCAGGCAAGGTAGGAAAGAAGTCTTTTATCATCCCTGTATATTGCAAAAGTGTTCCATTCTCTCTAAATTCACATTATATTTATTAATGAGCAGCACATGGAAAGAAAGAAAATGAGAGAGAGAGAAGGAAGGAAGGAAGGAGAGAAGGAAGAGAAGATAAAGAAGGAAAGAAGTCAGGATGGTAGGAAAGTGAGAGACAGAAAGAGAGCTAGAGCTAGAGATAACGATGAGGGAGATAAAGGAGAGAAACTCTAATGTCTTTGATATCCTCCAACTTAAAAGAGAAGGATGTAACCCCCCCCCCCCCGTTTACATATAATGGAACAAGCCAAGTCTCCATTCACTACATGTGGACATTAAGAAAACTTGCATGGGGAAAACTTTTGGGGGGAAATGAAGGTGATTTCTGAGCTGCTACTGCAGTTGTATATGACACTGACATTTATTTCCCATAATTCTTGCCCACAGGAAACACATCCTTTAAGAAACTGAATAAAATCAAGTTGGACATTCTCAAAATCTGCAAGGTATCAACTTCCCCGAGAAGCTCACATTCCCACAACACAAACACATATATGTAAGGAGCGAGACATTCAGGCGATGAGCTGTGAAAGGTACTTCCACCTTGGGAGGGTGCCACGGATTTGGTTGTTCCTGAACCTGAATCTGAAAAGCGGGGGTGGGGTGTGCGATGACAAATGAGGGTGAGAAGAATGTTTCCATGAAACCAGAAACCCTTTTGGAATCTGGGCTGAGAATCAGGATCCCACCCGCTTGCCTACCTCCAGGCTCCAGGAAGCAACCGCTGGCGTCCTCCCCTCTGCTCCTTCAGCAGCAGCGGGCGTAGGGATCCCGAGCAGCCAGGGAGCTTAGGTCCCGCAGAGAGCTCCTGCCAAGCGCTTCTCTCTCGACTAGTTACCAATTGAGAAAAAAAAGGGTCAGAGACACACAAGGATGGTGATCAAAATCCAGTGTCAGGCACCAGGGTCCCAGAAGGTTCCGGCTCCTCTTCTGCGCCTTACCCAGCTCTTTTCGTCTGGCAAAGGGTCACCCAGCGAGCCCCCAGCAGCAGATCCTTCCCTTTTGCTCGTCCTGATAGCGCCAATCTTCGCCGCCACTGCCACACTGCGCGCCCGCTATCCACTCACCGCACAGCGAGAAGGCCTGGCGGAGATAGCGCGGGGGGAGGAGGGTGGATTAAAAGGATAGATTTTTGGAAGGGTAAGGGAGAAAAACTTTGATGTTGTAACCACACACAGGACTGAGAAGAAACCAAAACAAGTTGCAGCTTCAGGAGCGGGGAGGACGCTTTTCGGGGAAAAAAAAAATCACCCCCTACCAAAATCAGGGGGAGGAAGCTCCCTGCTCCTTGAGCGATCACCCAGCGCACCTCGCAATCTCTGATCTTCGAACCCACTGAAAAAGCACAGGGCATGGGGAGTCCTGTTGGTTCACGCCCGGGGTACGAATACCAAAAGCGCCTCCCGCTGGAGAGGCTGCGGGGAACTCGAGGCAAAGACAGAGGCAAACGCAACGCTGGGAAGAGTGAGGGGAGTCCGAGCTGCCGCCTGCAAAAGCAGAGACGCGTCTCCCTTCGGGCAAAGTGACTGCTACAAAGTCCGTTCCCTCCTGCGCAGGGACAGAGACATTTAAAGGCCTGAATGGACGTCAGCACCAGTCGAGCTCGCTGGGTGAGCGCGAGGTCTCCCCGCCCCACGGATTGTAGCGCGCACAGGGCGATCTGCAGCTCGCGAGGTAGAGTGGCTTACTTGGGGAGAAAACAGAGCTGGTGGCGCTGCGGTGTGTCAAACCCTGGAGCCCATCGTCAAGACGTTATACTGGTGGCAGTTCTGCTGTGAGTGCACTTGCCGAATTGAAAAGAGCCAGAGCTGCGTGGAGAGGGGTCTGGCCACTCTGCGCGCGCGCACCCAGTACTGGGTTACCAAGGAGCTCAACACCTGGTTTTTAGAAAGAAAAAAAAAAAAACCACTTTCTCTTTAGCTCTGGTTTGAGTCGGTATTCTGATTCGTTTCTCAAAGTTAGTTGAAATCCATCGAGATGTCTTTTACAAGAAAGGGATTAGACTTTCCTGTCTTAAAATTCCAATCAAGATAATACTCAATCTTTCCTTAACCCTCACTGTCTACTTCCTAACTCAGAGTCACAGTGGATAAAAGTATTCAAATGTCTTCAAATGACCATTACCCTGCATTCTAAGACGATTTGCATACTTAGACGCCCTTTAGTAACTTTAAGAGCCTTTGCACAAGGAAGTTGTATTTCTTATATTAATACCCTTCTATAAGTGATATTTTCTGAGGATTCTGCAACTATTTCCAGATAGACAATGAAGAATTAAATTCTAAAACTCAGAAATATAATGGAAAGTGGATTTATTTTTCCTGTCTAAAGTGATCAATTATGTTTCCAACTTATTTTTACGTTTTTGCATGGTATATCAGCTATTACTTAAAGCCACAGTATCAAACAGAGGTGGAAAAAAACGGAATTCACATTACTGTGGTCCTTTCCTACAATTCCTTTGAGGAAATACGTGTGTGTGTGTGTGTGTGTGTGTGTATTATCTGTATATTATATGTATATATAAAATATTGTCTGTGCTATTAGGAGCCCAGGTTCTGTGCTGAGCACCTTGAGACTTGTTGTGTAGAAAGTAGTGAAGAATGGGTAAACAGAATAGAGAATCTCAAGACCAAAGGAACCCGTGAAAGGCAGTTATAGCTGTACGTTTTTTCCTTGTTTAGTTCCAGCCTAACCAAGGTAGGGTCTTCCTTGCTTAGTCACTTGAAGACTTTCAACAGTGACATCAGCTTAATAATTCCACACTGCATACAAATATCAAAACATCAGAATGTATCCCATAACTATATAACAGTTATGATTTGTCAAATAAAAATAGTATTTTTAAAGTGACATAAACACAAATTCTGCCAGACAGCAGGGTCCATATTTATTCATTTTTGCACAACTGCCCAGCGGCCCTCCCTCTAGCGGCGGTCAAGGAGTCTGTCTCTCTCTTTCACTTGGTGTGTGTATGTGTGTGTGCGCTGGCGCGTTTATGTTGGGAAGGTTGATCACTAAGAGAGCTTACAAATATCTGTAGGCTCTCCTGTGTAACCTCCTTCTCTTCCTAGCCAGGGCCATTCACCGGTAGGCTCTCAGGCGCCACTTCTAGAGCATCCTCTGATGTTGGTCCTGAACTGGGAGAGTCTGACCAAACTTGACGAAGAGGACTGTCAAAAGGCGTTAGAAACTTCGGAAACTGGCAACAGTTAACGGCATTTTTGCTCTGCGAAGAATACGCCCAGAAGGTTCAGAAAGAAGTCGGGAGTGGAGATGGGGAGAAAAACAATGAAGGGCTATGGAAAAGCGTCAATAACATAAACTGACTTTAATTTTTCTTCATAGAAATGTTTCCGGTGAAATTTTCTAAGAAATCAGGGGACAGTTAATTTGCTTGGTTGACGCTCACACTCCTTGCTCTCACTAGGTCTCAGGTCTTCCAAGCCTAGGACTCTGTCAAAATGCTTTCGGGTTGAGGGGGAGGGCTTTCCTGGATTCCGCGACCACAACCCGCCACCCCAAACCCCACTTCCCATGTCCTTGATTTTTGAGGCTTTTTGGGAGGGCATGATTTCAGGGAACATTACTCTTGGACAGCTCAGGGGAGCATAGTCGGAAATCTTCGGTTGTATTCCTGACTCAGTCTGGGTGCGGAGCGAGCGGGGACAGGAACCGAGATGCAAAGGCGGACGCAACCAGCGCACCCGCAGATGGCGCGCGGCAAGAACCAGCTTCTAGCCCGGAGCCTGCGGTGCCGGGCAGGCTCAGCAGGCTAGTGGGTGGTTATTTGGGATCACTGGGACATCAGGATGAAGGGGTCACTCCAATCCCTTGGAGATCAGATTCTCGGGGACTCCATGGCCAGCCCCGAACGGCGCCCTTCACATGGTGGGTGGAGAGGGTACTCCTTGGCCGAACTGACCCCGCCCTGCCCCGCAGGGTCAGCCCCGCGCCCACCCACACATCCAGTCTCCGGGAACAAAACTCTGTCTGGATCTACACTGACCCGTTGACGCGCTTTCCCAAAGGAGGAACGACACTAACAAAAGCAGAATCGCTCGTGGGAGATTTTCCACCAAGAACTGTTACCTCCTTCCCCGTGTAATCGGTTTCCACTCAAAAGGATGCGGAAAGGACCTCGTCCTCTGCTGTCCCTTTCGATTGGCCCGGGACTGGGCGAAGCCGGGAGCTGCAGGGAGGGGAGCCCCGGCACCCCAGCCTCTGCGCAACCTCCCCCCAGCACGGCGGCCCTCGGCCCTCGTCACCAATTCCTAGGCAGAAAAGCGCGCGGCCGGAGCGCGCAAGTCTTGGCGTCCGGAAACAAGTGTTTTCCGCTCAGTCATGGCGCCTTCGCCAGTCGAACAGAGCGAAAGGGCTCTGGGCGACCCTGCGACTTCCACCAGACCGCGAGCCCGGAGCACCGGCGGGAGGGTGGCCAAACGCGGGCCTAGGGCTCCCCCCGCGCTTCCGGGCGCGCCGGGAACTGCAGCTGGTGCGCCACTGCCTTCCCCGCGCGGTGCCCAGTAGAAGGAGGAGGTCGGCACACCTGCTGTTCCTGGTTACCCCCACTCCCATTTCTTTCCCAGGAGGCCGATTCTCTCCATCCCAACTCTCTCCGAGGTTCCTACTTGCTCCTGTTCCCCCTCCCGACTCCCCGGGTAACAGTCGACCTTAGGGTCACAGCAGAGTGGGTACTAACTAGCACACAGTTAGCGTGGACTCTGACAATCCAGGGCTCATAGGATCACGTTTCCAAAAGCGCCGAGGAAAGGAACTTCCCTTGACTATGCCCAGAAGGATCAACTTACTGTGTGTTTGCGATCAATCATAGCAAAGCTGCCTTATGTAACCTAAGCACGTCCTTGCCTTTGTTTTTGTTTATTGTTTTTTTCATGCCTTGACAAGTCAAAGAAACAAGATTTGTTGTACTGTGTAGACTAACAACTGTTTCTCTTCTACAAGATAATTAATATATTTTATTTATTTTCTCTTCTAAAATAGTGAAAATAACCTTGGTTTAATACATATAATAAAGTACATTTTAATACTAATTGATGGAGTAAATTTACAGGATAGTACATAGTATTGAATTTCCACTTATTATAACCTGCTTTTGTTATAAAAATAACGAAACTCATTTTCTTAGATATAAATATATATACACACACATATATATAAACTTATAGAAACAATAAGCTTCAAATTCACAGTACATGGCAAATATAGTCAATAGTTCTAGTGTAAGTCAAAAGAAAAATAATGTCCTTACTCTCTCTCTCTCAAAAACTGTGTCAGAATTCAACAGAGCAATTGATTAGAAACCATACTCAACATATTTATTCACAAGTAGTAGTAAACTCAGAAAAAAAAATGCATTGATAGCTTAATAATTTATATTTCCTATAAATCTCATCTCTTACAACAACTTTTAAGAAGTGCCTTGACAAGCCAAGTATGTTCTTGAATATTTGAACAGATTGTCTTAAAATGTAGATTTTTTTTTCCTGCCATCATCAGTGATTGTCATAGCAAACAGATGCAAATAGCATCTGCTTCCATGGCAGATGCCAGGATGGTACTAGCATCCTTAAAATGTCCACAGAGTCTGTCTGGACAGTGATTAGCATTTTGTGGGCCCACTCGTGCTGTGTCAAGCTCTGCAGCAGTAGTAGAGATATTGTTAAACAACCCGATGTTTTATGATTACTAATTATGGCGACAGTACTAAAATATAACAATGATCTTAATGATATGCCTCTTCAAATTATATTTAAACATTTCCCAATTACCTTTACACTAACTATAGCCAATGAACAAGTTAAGAAAATTTAGGAGGAATAGACAAAAAGATGTACATTTTTAATGGTTTGTCCCATTCCTTCAGTTGTATTTGTCAGAAATACTATAACTAACATTTATTGACTATTTCTTGTTTGTTTAGTTCTACATGAAACTTTTTATGCACATGGCCACATTATTTCCTAACAACAAATCCGTGAAGTCAGGATGATTATCCCCATTTGTAAATAAGGAAACTGAAGCTTTCAAAGGTTGTAATACTGTGGACAGATTCCAAGAGCTGGAGAGGCAGTATGCTGATCTAAGTCGAGTTCAGGATGTGATTGTGATAAACAAAATAATGGTCTCTCAAAGACGTCTACATCTTAATCCCTGGGACCCGTGAATTTGTAAAGTTGTATTGGCAAAAAAGAATCAAGGTTGCCAATAGAATTAAGATTCCCAATCAGCTGACTTTAAAATAGGGAGATTATCCTAGATCATTGGAGCAGGCCTAAAATCTGGAAAAGAGAGGCAGAAGAGGAGGTCAGAATGATGCTGTGTGGTAAGGAATCAACCTAGTATTGATATCTCTGGGTTTGAAGATGGAGGAACGGGGCATGCATGGGCCAGGGAATGTGGGTGGCCTCTAGAAGCTAGAAAAGGGCAAGGAAACAGATTCACCCTAAGAGAAGGTCAGCATCTTGTGGACAATATCAACCCAGTGAGATCTGTGTCACACTTCTGATCTACAGACTAAGATAAAGTATGTGTGGTGTAAAGCCATTACATTTGTGATAATTTGTCACAGCAGGATTAGGAAAGTAATACACTGATGCAGATCTTTTTGAGTCAGAAACCGCATTTTAACCTCTGTACTTTTCAGTCAGTGATCAACTTCTGGATAAGAAGAAGGTTATCTACAAAGACCAAATAAGAAGCCCTTGGGAGTCAAAAGAAAGTAATCTAGGGGAAGTTTGACACTGATTCTATTTCTCCTACACTAATAAATCCACTTACATCTGGCAAAGGAACTAGGTAACAAATACACTTTTATATGCCCTCTATTGTCATTTTACAAAAAAAATCACATATAAATTCAAATGGCTTATTTATATGCTTATTTTTCTACTTACTTAGTTATCAGTTTGCCTTTTTCTTTAAAAATATACTTAAACACATGCCTTAGCAAGCAAAGTAAACTGTTAAGAGAGCAAGGCTGGTCGTGGCAGTTCATGCCTGTAATCATAGCACTCTGGGAGGAGTGTATCCAAAACGGGTGGATCACCTGAGGTCAGGAGTTTGAGACCAGCCTGGCCAACATAGTGAAACCTTGTCTCTACTAAAAATACAAAGAAATTAGCCGGGAGTGGTGGTGCGCGCCTGTAGTCTCGGATACTCAGGAGGCTGAAGCAGGAGAATTGTTTGAACCCTGAAGGCGGAGGTTGCAGCGAACAGAGATTGCACCAATGCACTCCCACCTGGGTGACAGAGTGAGACTCCATCTCATTAAAATAAAATAAAATAAAATAGCAGTCAAGTGAAAATAATAACTCAAAAGTATGGAGTCTGGAGTGAAGTTAGTAAATAAAGCACATGCCACTAAACATTTGGTAACAGTTGGCTATAAATCTTATTCAAGTTTTTTTTTCTATAAGGCAACTTGAATAGAGAAATGTGATTACAGTATATAACAAGATTTATGGTTTCTGTAACATAAACCTAAATCTTTTTCTATTGATAGGGAAAGAATGGAAGCAAAGAAGGAAGAAGAGAAAATAGCACCCAATTTCTAACAACAAATTTGAATCTAGTAGGACAAACTTATGTTCCATGAAACTAAAGCCCCTTTCTAACTTATAATTATTTTATTTTTAATTTAATTTTATTTTTTGAGAGAGGGCCTCACTCTTTCACCCAGGCTAGAGTGCAGTGGCAGGGTCAAAGCTCATGGCAGTCTTGACTCCCCAAGTTCACATGATCCTCCCACCTCAGCTTCCCAAGTAGCTGGCACTGTTAGTATGTGCCACCATACCCAGCTATTTTAAAACATTTTTGTAGATGGGGTCTCACCGTGTTGCCCAGGCTGGTCTTGAAACCCTGGGCTTAAACAATACTTTTGCCTAGGCCTCCCAAAATGTTGGGATTACAGATGTGAGCCCCTGGGTTTGGCCTATGATTAGTTTAGATGTCAAAACACTGAGCCACAAATTATGAACCCTTCTTTTTCATGAGTAATACAAGACAGAGGTAAAAATCAAAGGATGGATTACATATGTACTGCAGCCCATCCTGTGTTACCATTTTTTTCTTTGTCTTGTCTTTTTGCTATGTTGCAATAACAGCATTATAATATTTGGGCTAGATTGATATTGCTGTATCACACAGACGAAATAGATATTTCAATATGATTGCTTCTGATCAATGGGCAAAGAGAAAAATTAGTTTTTTCTTCAGAGGTTTTTACTTCTCAAATTATTATTTTTGATAAAACTATGCTTGCGGTACAAACGATACCTTTCAAACAGCTCCAAGAGTATATAATAAAGTGTAAGTTTGTTTTTACATTCAGAACCTCTGTCTCTTATTACTTTTCACTTTGCTTCTACTCAGATCATATAGGGAGAATAGATCCTACAATTTTGAATAAATGTCATTGGTCTGAACCTGGATCAAGCATAATGTTGAAGTGAGCTAGGCCGATTGGAGACATTCCATGGAGATATTTAATAAGAGCAGCAAGATCGAAGGGCTACTTTTGTTTTCATCCTATTGGGAATGTGAAGCCTTGGAGCCACGGCTATTGTGATATGTGGGAGAGTCTTACTTACAGGCGGTGGGAATGGAGGCAAAGGTAGAACCCAGGAGAAACATGAGGCTGTTAAAGACATTAGACTTCCTTGTTAAATATATCTCTGAGGCGTAATAGTGTCACTTTATATTCTGAAGTTTAATTTTATGAGCTAATAGATACTATCCATTCATCTATTTACCTTTCTATTTTTCTATCAACTATCTTTCTTTTTATCCTTCTACCCAAACCAATTTAAGCTGAATTTCTGTGATTTTCAACTGAAAGAGACATGACTAATAGAAAAATACTAGTTACACAAGTCCATCCTTCTAAGATACCACGTGGCAAACAAAAGGCTGAGTCTACTGATTCTGGAAGGAGCAGGTTGGGGTCTAAGCAGCAGAAAAGGTCTCTTGGCAGACACATATAGGTAGGGGCACAAAAATTGGACTGCATCAGATGGACTGAACCCCAATCCTAATGGCCTGAACCCCAATCCTAATGGCCTGATGAGGAAATGAACATTATATTCAGTGTAAATATTATTTGCCAAGTTTTTCATTGTTCTTGTATATATATCCAGGATACAATCACAAAATATAAACTACTATATTAGGAAAAATAAGAATATATATTAATAGTATATAAACAAGACAAAAATGTAGTCATTGATGCAGATGCACAAAGGATCCAGATATTGAAGTTATTACATAAGGACTTCAGAATAATAATGATGTATTTATTAGAATTTATTGCTAGAAAAAGGGAAAACTATGTGAACATTCTGGGGAATTTTCTAGAACATTGGAAACTCTGAAGAGGAAATACTTAGATATTCTATAGCAGAAAGGCAAAAATTAAGATGTCCTTTCATTGGGTTTAACTATGGACTGAAGTTAGCTGCAGAATTTACCAGTTACTTTAAATACTGATCCATAAAAATTAATGCAGAAACACAAAGGTAAAAAATAATAAAAGTGTCTCTGATTTATAGTTTGGTGGCAAAAGGAAAAACATAGTTCTAATTGGATTTCAGGAAGAAGTAGAGCTGGTGAGTAAACAAGACATATTAGATGAGATAATACCTGAGAATTTCCCAAACATTGAAGAAGTTCAGCAATTCCCAAATAGAACTGATATAAAGAAAACCACCCTGAGGTATACAACTTAAAAGCACCTACAGAATATGGAAAAAGAAACATCGAAATGAGATAGTTGGCTTTTCATCTGAAACAACACAATGCAGATGTTTCCCATCTTTCCCCTAGTAATTCCGTTTCCCTGTTATCTTTAAAGTGCTGTTAGAAAAATAGTCAAATAGAATTCTGTATTTTTAAAAAATATATCATTTTACAATGAATATAAAATCTTTCCAGAAAGAGACAAAATGAGAAAAATTATATGTTCAGCAGATTTGCACTAGAAAAAAATATTAAAAGCATTGATGGTAAATGATACCAAAAGAAACCCAAAACACAGGGGAAAATGAAGACTGCTGGAAAGGGAAAAGGTAAACGTATAGGTGACTACAAAAGGGCATTTTACTATAAATTTGCTTTCTAATTTCTTAACATTTATGGAGTATTTAAAGAAAACTTAACAAAATGCATCATGAATTTATAAAGCATGGAGATATAAAATAGAGGATAACTAAAAATACAGAAGGAGTAAGTAGGGTAGAATTTTACCATTGAAAGGTTTTTACTTTCTTATAGTGGTAAACATTTTTGAACAAGGACTGGGGTCAGTTAAGTATGCATATCATATTGTTTTGTAACCTTTAGAAGTTAAGCCAAATTGATATTAAAAAAAGTCTACAGAGAATATAAATTTAAATGCTTAAAGTATTTAACCCAAAGGAAGGTAGGAATAAAGAAACAAACTAAAAAGGCACAAAAATAGAGGCACAACACATTGAAAAACAAATAAGATGACAATAACCATTTTCTTGGCCACAGTAAATATTAAATAACTAAACAATTCAATTCAAAGTAGAGATTTGCAGCCAGGCGTGGTGGCTCATGCCAGTAATCCCAGCACTTTGGGAGACCAAGGCGGGTGGATCACGAGGACAGGAGTTTGAGACCAGCCTGGCTAACATGGTGAAAACCCATCTCTACTAAAAATACAAAAAGTAGCCGGTCATGGTGGCAGACATCTGTAATCCCAGCTACTCAGGAGGCTGAGGTAGGAGAATCGCTTGAACCTGGGAGGAGGAGATGGAGTGAGCAGAGATCGCACTACTGCACTCCAGTTTGGGAGACAGGACAAGACTCCTTCTCAAAAAAAAAAAAAAAAAAAAAAAAAAAATCAGAAATTTTCAAACTGGATTTTTTAAAAAAAGCTTTATATATTCCATATATAAGAAAATTAGCTTAAGTATAAGGATACAGCCAAGAAGAATGCAGAAGATTGGAAAGATTATACCGTGCAAACAGTAAACCCAAGTCCATGTGACTATATTAATGTCAGATAAGGTAGATATCAAGAAAAAAGAGTATTTGATGGGATGAAGAGGAACACCAATAAAAATAAAAGATCAATATTTTTATGAACCCAGTGGCAGAAACTGAAAATACATAAAGCAAAATTTGATAGAAATAAAATAATATACTGAAATGTAGCTGGAATTTTAACACCTTTCTCTGTTAGTAATTGACAAAAGGAAACAAAATATAAGTAGAGTATAGAAGATTTCAACATGATCGATCAATTTTAGCTAATTGACATTTATAGAATAATATTACCAACAACTACATAGTTTGAATTTATTTATTTATGAAACATTACCCGTAGAAGGTTATCTGCAGAGACATAAAATGTCTCAAAATTTTAAATAAATAAACATGACATAGAGTAAATTTTTAACCACAAGCAATTAAATTATAAATAATTTTAATAAGATATCTAAAACTTCAAGAAGCATGAAACTACCATGAAGATATTTAAAAATTATGTGACACTCTTCTAAAACTGTATAGATCAAAGAACTAATTGCAAGGAAAATGTGTATTTTACACATATATATGCACATATATATTTATGTATGTGTATATATATATACATATGTATACACACATAAATACACACACACAGTATATTTTTTAAACAAAGTAACACTGAAAACATGATGTATTGAATGAAAACATATGTGAGAGTCTGCCCAAAAAATCATTAAAGAGAACTTTAATGATTTTTCCAAAGTTTTTATTCTTTTTCTGGTCTCTTTTGCAGATGTAGTTAAGTTATCTACCCTCAGATTCCACTCTTGGTCCTTTGCCTGTTTTATCTCAGAATGTTTCCCATCTTTCCCCTAGTTATTCCCTGTTTTTCAGGGGCTGACTACTGCAAATTATATTTCTTCAAGTTCGTTTGCCAACTGCCTTCAGATCAGATTCAGTCAATGAAAGCTAGTGTGTAGGAAATTGGCCGGTGCCCAAAGAGTAACAGCTAGGTTGTTCCTCCTCCTTTGCTTCGGCTATGAGTAGCATCTACACCATTACCTGTCCTCTAAATGGTTCTAGCTTCCATCAGGGAACCCTGGCTCCTTGTCTTTAGTAGCTTGACCTTCTCCCTTTATACTTTCAACCTGTTTCTGATTATAATTTGACTTCTCATATAGAGTAATCAGAGGGAGACAATCTACTGATTTCAACCAATTACTATTCTCTATGATATATTTTATTTATTTATTATACTATAAGACTGCATTTTATATGTGTTTTAAGCATGAGTCAGCCACTCAAAATTTGACAAAAGCAGCATTGGTATCTTCCAAAAGGAAGATCAGATCCTGATGTGTGGTAAACTAATTAACATGGGATCTATGACCTACAGGCTTAAGGTTTTACTTTGATGATTGTTATTTTTATAATTCTGAGTATCAGTGTTCAACATATTTGATGGCTATCCTCATCAAATGATCCTAATTTATTTATTCACTCATTTATGTACTCTTTGAAAATATGTATTGACATCTTCTGTGTCCCTGTCCTCATACATATCTCAGTCTTGTTGCAACAGAGAAAAGCATATGGTGAAACAAGGAGTTGGCCCATTCTTGACAACTTGTGCAGATACAAGTGTTTTGAAAGGGAAAGAAACTGGGAATGCAATTTTCTTAGTGTGGTGAGCTATTCTGCAATATTATAACAGATTCAATATTTAAAGAGCTGCAACTCAGAATGAATAAGATAAATTGAAATGTTGTGATTTAAGTGCAAATTAAATTCTCAAAAGCATTAAAATATAGGTTTTGCCTGTAATTAACAAAGCAAAGAGGGAGTGTAAATCTTATGTGGTGATTAGATTGGTCTATGGTAAAACTGTGGTAGCTGGTAATTTATTTTTCTATGTCAGGAAAAAAATTGAAAACAAATATAGTAAACAGCAATTAATGTTTTATGATTTGTAAGTAAAGTTATATTTTTAAGATTGAAGCCTCACTTACCATTCTCAAAGAGCCATTTCAAGCCATGAATCTCTCAGGGCTTCAGTCTGAATTATTATAACTTTACAGTTTGAGAACATTTTTCATTTATTCAACATTTAAATTGTATGATATTATATTTTCAGGAACAATTATGTTTATTTTTTATATGAAATAAAAGTGGACAAAATATTAACTGATAATTTTAAAACTATTATAATGGCAAATACAAGGCATATCATAATTATGTGTGAATAAAAAGAGAAATGCCTGTAAAATTATAATAAATCATTCAAATATCTTAAAAGCAAAATGCATAAAAGGTAGAATGTGTATATTTTCAATTGAAAGACCGTTTTTTAATTAAAAGAAATAAGAGGATCTTAAAACATTCAATTAGAAACTAGGGATTTTCAGCTTTTCCCTTGATTCTATTAGAAATGTAAAACAAAATAAATTTAAATTCAAAAACATGACAGACCCTTCATAATGTATTCTCTGCCTACTGATTCCATGTCACTTCTAATTTCTCCCTCCATACAAAATATGTTGAAATCACACTAAATCTTCGCCTTCTGTGCTTTTATTTTAACACACTCTATCATCTTTGCAGTTGAAATTTTCTCTGTTCATATAACTTGCCTTCTTTCTTCCATTTTATGGTTTAGCATCTTTTTATCTTTCTTGGATCATCTAAGGTTTAGCTTTCTTGTGGAAATCTACATTGGCTGCACTTCCTAGATATTCCCATTGGGCCTTGATTTC
This sequence comes from Gorilla gorilla gorilla, assembly GCF_029281585.2. Taxonomy (NCBI): domain Eukaryota; kingdom Metazoa; phylum Chordata; class Mammalia; order Primates; family Hominidae; genus Gorilla; species Gorilla gorilla. Next base: position 60,014,418 of record NC_073232.2, on the reverse strand, counting down.
CTCTTATAGCACTTCCTACACTGCGATGTGTTGCCACGCTTACTAACATAGCTAACCTGTTACACAGTAAAAACAGGGGACAGTTAGGATAAAAAGACTAAAGTGGGTAGAGTTAGGGTTTGGGTTACAATACTAGTTGTATCTTGATTTGCTAGCATAGCATACATACTAGTCACCAAGTATATATTTATTGAATATATCTATAAATAAATCAATAATAACTTTTAAAACACGGACCTTTGGTTTGTATCTTATAAAAAGCTTCTCTAAAATATATGAAAGTTCTCACTGACTTTATGAAATATACATTGCTCTGATTTCTTATTTATTTTTATTTATTTATTTATTTATTTATTTATTTTGAGACAGAGTCCCTCTCTGTCACCCAGGCTGGAGTGCAGTGGCGCAATCTCGGCTCACTGCAACCTCCATCTCCTGGGTTCAAGCAATTCTCCTGCCTCAGCCTCCCAAGTAGCTAGGATTACAGGCACATGCCACCACACCAACTAATTTTTATATTTTTAGTAGAGATGGGATTTCACCAAGTTGGCCAGGCTGGTCTCAAACTCCTGGCCTCATGATCCACCCGCCTCGGCCTCTCAAAGTGCTGGGATTGCAGGCGTGAGTCACCGTGTCCAGCCCCTTGCTTTGATTTCTTAGTCTTCTTAAGCTCTGGTCCTTAATATTTGAGAATGTCTGACAGGATCCATGAATTTTAAATTTTAAAATTTGTATAAGCCCAAAATTTGCATGCAGTTTGCATGGAATTTTGCAAAATGTATGGAAATCCTGAGGTCTGGCTTTTTGTTTTCTATTTTTTTTTTTTTTTTTTTTTTTTGGCAGTGTCTCATTCTGTCATCCAGGCTGGGATGTGGTGGTGTTATGGTAGCTTACTGTAACCTTGAACTGCTGGGCTCAAGCAATCCTCCAGGCTCAGCTTCTGAGTAGCTAAGATTAAAGGCATGTGACACCATGCCCAGCTTATTTTATTTTATTTTTTTTCAGAGACAAAATCTTGCATTGTTTCCCAATCTGGTCTCAAACTCCTGTCCTCAAAGTGATCCTCCGGTCTAGGCCTCCCAAAGGGCTGGGATTCCAAACATGAGCGGTTGTGCTCAGCCTTGAGGTTCTGGCTGTAATCTGGCTGTTATTCATGGAAACAACAGAAGTTCTTGGTATTACCAGTCATTCTTCTTGAGAGAGTCACCCCACAAGACTGAGATGAATATAGTTAAGAACTGAAAATGAGGTCATTATGGCAGAACAGAATTGATAGTGCACATTAAAAGACATTACACACTTTGGGTGATTCAACTAAATCATAGTCTAAAATGCAGTTACAAAATGGTAATGTTCAAAAGATCATTTATTAGTCAAAGTTACAAGAAGGGTCCTGGTTATGTTGGTAAAAATTGAGGTATCTGTGATTATCCATCTTCAAATTATTTGTTAAATGTTTATTAAGATAAAAAAGTTACATTTCAAAAGTATTTATATTATTCGTCAATTCCTGCATAACAAATTATCCCAAAATAAAGTATAATAATAAAATTTAAAAAAAAGATAAGAAACATATTCTTCATCACCAAAAAAAAAAAAAAAACAGGCTTTATTATCTCAAAGTCTCTGCGGGGCAGGAATCTGGGCATGGCTTATCTGGGTCTTCTATTCAGAGACTGTCACAAGTTATAATCAATCTCACTCACATGCTTGTTGGTAGATTCAGTACTTTGACAGGTGTTGTCCAGAATTCCATATAATGTGAGCCTCTCCAGCATGGAAGCTTTCTTCATCAAAATGTGCAAAGCCAAAAAAAAAAAAAGCCATTGAAGAGAGTCAAAGACAGAAGTCACATCTTTTGTCACCTAATCACAGAATCAACATCTCATTATGTTTGCTGTATTCTATGCAATAGCAGCAAGCCAATAGATCCAGCTCACACACATGGGGAGGGTATTAGACAAGGGCTGGAATCCCAGGAGATGGAGACCATTAAAAACTATGTTAATCTGCCGATTACAGTAGTTTGTCAAAGAATCCTGAGATAATAATTCTGGGCTCAAAGTTCTTATAAGGCACTTAGGCAGGACAATAAAGGAACAGAAAATAGTACTATACTAATTTTACTGATTTACTAATACTAATATACTGGTATAATGTACTAAAACAGTATACTACATTTTTGGTAATTTGTTCCAGAAGTAATAGAAAAAAATCCAAATATTAAATGTTAAAGCATATTATAATTCTATGATAATTAACTCTGTAATTTAAAAAGTCTAATATAGGAATATACCTAAAAAGAATGCTTTAAAAATATACTTTATTTCCTAACTAATATATCAAAATGGAGCCTTCACATATGAAACTAATAAAATATTTTTCACCTAATAATTTCATTTTTAGCTTTTCACTAAGAAGTAATATTGTTTGCAAAATATTATGTACCAAGGAGTTTATAACATGCAGTTGTAGTTAGGTAAAATTTAAAATTAAAATTGTGCAATAAATATATGTAAAAACAGAATAATATAGGAATCTAAATAGCCCTATATAAAAACGCAAACATAAAATTAAAAATTAGCATTAACCAAAAATATGCTCTGAAGTGTGTCCCCTGACTAAATTTACTTAAGTTTCTTTTGGAAAAAAATTTAAATAATTGTATTTGCTAGTAAGAGAAGATAGAACATTATTTGCCCATTTGTTATCAGAAGTAAAACAAGACATTTATGTTTTCAGAAGTAAAACAAATACAATATTTTCTAAGTAATAAGGTTGAGATAAGAAAACAACAGCAATGAGTCAAAATGTCTATTTACATGCTTTTACAGGAAAACAAGACTTAGCTACTTTCTTCCAAAAAAAAAAAAGAATTTAAGTAGAAATGTTGTTGTTTTACTAAAAGTAAATACATTTTACATACTTCTCTCATAATTTTAATCTGGAGTTCAGTTATGGTGATCATATTAGTCAGTGTTTTCCAGAGAAACAGAACCAAGAGGAGAGAGAAAGAGATGGGGAGATGAAATAAGGAATTGTTTAGCATGATTGTAGGGGAAAAGACGTCCCAAGATCTGCAATCAGCAATCTGGAGACTCAGGAGAGATGGTGGCATAGCTCCAGTGTGAAAGTTGGCAGGCAGGTTTGACACTAAATAAAAGCCAAAGTTTCAGTTTGAGTCCAAAGGCAGGAAGAGACCAATGTCCCATCTCAATGCATTCAGGTAGGAGGAAGTTCCTTCTTACACCTAGGAAAGTCAGCCTTTTTATTCTATTCAAGACTTCCACTGATTGGATGGGACCCATCCACATCATTGGGGAAGTCTTCTTTACTTGGTCTATGAATTCAATACAGAAAAAGATATACATAAGACATCATTTAAATTTTTTAAAAATCATTTCTAATCAAATTGTAGCATTTTAATTTTGTTTTTAGAGTTTTGTAAGTGTCCTTAATTTTTCAGCTTATTCTTAAAAAATCAATTTCACTTTATTCAAAATTCCCTTTTGGAAAATATTAAATGGTGGCCCATATAATCTTAGACTCTACATGCTTTTTGATAAATATAACATTAAAAGTAGCTTGTGTAGCAATTTAAATTACATATATAAGATGTACATATATTATCCTCCAGAGGAAATAAAACCGTTGAGAACTCTGATTTAGTCAGGGTTCTCCAGAGAAACAGAACTGATAGGAAACGTGTGTGTGTGTGTGTGTGTGTGTGTGTGTGTGTATATACATATGTGTATGTACATATATGTGTGTGTGTGTATACACACATATATACACACATATATACACACACATATATACACACACATATGTATATACACATATGTATATACACACAAACACACATATGTATACATATATATAGAAAGAGAGAGAGAGAAGAAGAAGTGAAGAGAAGACATTCATTAGGAGAATTGGCTTATCTGATTTTAGAGGCTAAGAAGTCTCATAATAGGCCATGTGCAAGCTGGAGAACCAAGGAAGTTGTTAGCGTGGCTCAGTCCAAATTCAGAGGCCTTTCCAGACCTTACCACTAATCAACGCATTATATTTAGAAAGGTATCATAGTAAGTCTGTATTTCAATTTAAAATTCTCTATTTTCGGTGACAGTGAAGGACAAAGGGGCAAATTTTATAATTATTGTGAAAAGAGATTATAGAGAAAGGGCCTGGATAATACCAAAAATAGAAGAAAGAGCCATCCATCTGTGGCAGAGAACCAGCAGTGATATTACTTGAAATATGGAAATTAATAATATGTATGGTTGAGTTTAACGTCTAAAACATAAAAGTTAAATCTAATATATATGATTTAACTCTCTAGAATAAATCTACTCAATTATATGAAACAAGCAGGCTCATTCTCAATACTTTATCAATAATAAAGGTTTTTCCAAATAGTATTGAAGAAATAGCAAAGTGTCTTAAAAAATGGCCTTAGACCATGAACCATAGAGAAAAAGACAAGGTTTGCCATGAAAAGTGAGTAACCTTTTTATTTCCAGTTGTGATGTGTTCATACAAACCATTAGCACTTTCATTTCAGTGAATTATGCCAGTTCTTGCTGTACCTTGTCAAATGAGCCAGTTAATACCCTAAATCTAAATGAAACTTTTCTCCCTTAGATGAAAATAAAAAGAAAAATTTATCTAATTAAGTTCAGATAAAATATAGGTCATGCTTTTAAAGATTTTAAAAAGATTAAAATGTCAGGCATGGTGTTATTCCCAGGATTAGCTTTGGCCTATACATCATTTTGCAATGATAGAAACATTTGTATGTTCACAAGCGGCCTTTGGGCACTTGGAGAGTGACCAGTGTAACAGCTAAGGAACTAAAATTTCACTTTTTAAAATTTTAGCTAATTCATATTTAAAGAACTCTGTGTGGCTAGTGGCTACCATATTGGATGGAGCAATTCTAAATGAATGAAAGTGGTTGAACCCTTTGTCAATTTTAGTGCCTTTGACTATTAGGGCAGATGGTAACTAGAGCTTTCCCCTTTCATCCTCCAGGATGTTGAAACAACATCCACCTCTGCTGAAAATACTTCTGTCTGCTGCATGAAGAGTGCTGCAATCCAGCTGAGTAAAACTAAAATATCATTGACCTCTATTGTTTGAGAGTATGCTGATATTTGTTCATTGTTTTCTAAAGTATTAATTGCATGTGATCTTGCGTATAAACTGGTGTTGAACAGATAATACATTTGTGAATGAGGCTTACTTTGGCGAAGTAGTTGCAGGAGTTTGTGCTGACTCCTCTCTATTCTTCGCAAAGCTGGCCTCCTTTTAGTGTCTTCCATCTCTTATTTTTCTTTACCTTAAATAAAAAACATTCCTATGTTACATTTATGGTTCATAATAACTATCATGCTTATTTTCTACAATGTTTCTATTATGATGATTATTGTGTTCTTTCCTATAATAGTAAGATTTTATAAATGAAAAAGAAAATAGATAGCACTGAGTAATACTTAAAATTAACTAGAAGACAATTTCTGAAACTTTGTGAATTGGCAAATATAAGACATATAACCTAGCTAAATTTAAGCAACAAATACAAAGGATACAATTAACATGTTAGAAAGTATGTGTTTGTTTCTTTATTAATTGGTGCAGTTGAACTCTTCGGAAAAATTGCATCTCCCGAAAAACTTTGTTTCGTAGAGTATAGGAGGACTAGTGCATCCATCCTGAATATATAAAGAGCTAATCTTCTGGAAGAGATATGACAAATGTTATTCTTGTGCCAATAATTAAAAAGAAAAAAAAAGGAAAATGTAAGACTTTTAAAACTAATAATCTAGGATCAAATATTAAATGTATGACAAGTGCAGATGATAGCAATGTTCTGATGCAATTATGTGTAGCATAAAAATTTCTTTAAGAATGACTTTAAAAAATAATAGAACATCTGTGCAATACTATTGTATAAAACAAAAAAATCAAGGAATATTCTTGAAAAAAGTATTTTAATTATTATTTTCATCAACTCTACAATTATTAGACAATTATGTAATTGCAATTCATTACATTTTAAAATATATTGACATTTTATTTTCTAATTTGCGTGTATTTCTTGAACATTTCCAGTTTTATTAATCACTACTTTTGCTAACATTCTACGAATTGAACTTTTTTGTGGCTGACTTTAATGCTTTACTGTCTTCACGTAACTAGACTGGACTCTCCTTTGAAAATATATGATCGACATAAGCAGGCTCATCTCCAGATAGAGGTTATTTATTGGCATTTCGAAGTTAGTTTGAGAGTTGTTATTAGAAAGCTATGGAAATAACTATCTCTGAATTGTTTATTGCCTTCAGGAATCACTTGTGGAATATTGAATTGAATAATAAAGAAAGAGAACTTTATCAACTTCTTATCAGTTTTTTTTTTTTTTTTGAGGCTTAGTTTTGCTCTTGTTACCCAGGCTGGAGTGCAATGGCACGATCTCTGCTCACCGCAACCTGCGCCTCCTGGGTTCAAGTGATTCTCCTGCCTCAGCCTCCCTAGTAGCTGGAATTACAGGCATGTGCCACCACACTTGGCTAATTTTTTATTTTTAGTAGAGACAGGGTTTCTCTATGCTGGTCACGCTGGTCTCGAACTCCTGATCTCAGCTGACCTGCCTGCCTCAGCCTCCCAAAGTGCTGGGATTACAGGTGTGAGCCACTGCACCCGGCCCCCAATCTACTTTTTTATAGATGTGAACGCATTGCAAGACAAAGCACAAAAAATGACCAAGAAACCATAAATAGAACATTCCCACATGGCCAGGCATGGATTAAAGTCTAGGATATTGAAGGTCAGGCATGGTGGCTCACCCGTATAATCCCAGCACGTTGGGAGGCCAAGGCAGAAGAATCACTTGAGCTCGGGAGGTCAAGACCAGCAAAACCCCCGTCTCTAACAAAAATACAAAAAATCAGCCTGACGTCGTGGTACACGCCTGTGGTCTCAGCTGCTTTGGAGGCTGAGGCAGGAGGATCACTTGAGCAGGGGAGGTGAATGTTGCCGGGAGACAAGCCACACCCACTGCACTCCAGCCTGGGTGAGAGAGTGAGACTCTGTTTCAAAAAAAAGAAAAAAAATGTCTAAGATACTGGGAGTTCTCTGCCACTCTTCCCTGTTTCATCTAAGATTTTTAGTACAATTTCCTGAGTCACACAAGCAATAAGGCGCCATTTCTCTTCTAAAAATAAGGATGTAGTGCAAATGCTTCCATTTTAAAATAATTGCTCTATTAAGTGCCCAATTTATACCTTCTTGAAAGGTTACCTCATTGCTTCAGCATACATTTATCACTGTTTTATAAATATTTTCAGCACGGATTCGAAGTTATATAATTGTATGACCTGAGTTAGAAATGTAGTTCTGCTTTTAGGTATTCATTTAAACAACTACTATTTAATGAATACTGAGCTGTTTTCATTAAAATAAGAGTTATTTGATATATAAACAACAACAGGAAATGGATCCTTCAGCCAGATGAAGAATTGATTCATACATTTTAAAATTGGGAAGTGCTTGGCACTATAACTTGATGGTCCTGATGAAATATGAACTTGTACAGACAAGCAACATTTTTCACACAATTACTATACATTCAACATTGTGCTTGCTGATGAGGATGCCAAATAAATAAATAAATTAATTAATTATCACTTTTTGAGGATTTTCTGGGTTCTTGTTAGAAAGATGAAATAAATATGTACAAAATAATTTTAAAATTATAAAGGGCATGATTATATACATATTATATGGAAATTTGGAAAGACAATATTAATGACAATTTTTGTTTATATGCCATAAAATTAACCCTATTGCAGAAAAAATTATATTATAACTATAAATATGTAACTATATAGCAATATATACAGTCTATGACTTTGTTTTGTATATCTATATAGCTATCTGCATTTATGACTCTTGGCCAGTTAAACCTAGTCTGTTTTTTCATGTTACCTGTAACATACAGCCACAATATCAATATAACAATACTATTTACTATTGTTCTAAGTTTAATATTTTTCCAATTCAAGGTCTTTATTGGGTCCAAATGTAATGTTCTAACTTAGTACATTTGGAAATTTTTTTCCTAACGCCTCTGGGAAAACACAAAATATTACTTACAAAAATAAATGCATAAAAATGATTAAAACCTCTATATAAGTTTGGGTGGGTATTTTCACACTGCTATAAAGAAATACCCAAGAGTGGGTAATTTATAAGGAAATGAGGTTTAGTTGACTCACAGTTCAGCATGGCTGGGGAGGCCTCAGGAAATTTACAATTATGGCGGAAGGCAAAGGGGGAAGTGAAGACCTTCTTCACATGGCGGCAGAAAAGAGAGAGCTAGCAAGAGCAGGAAAAACTGCCTTATAAGACTATCAGATCTCCTGAGAACTCACTCACTATCATGAAAACAACATGGGGGTAACCATCCTCAGGATCCAATCACTTCTCACCTTGTCCCTCCCTGGACATGTGGGGATCATAGTGATTACAATTCAAGATGAGATTTGAGTGGGGACACAGAGCCAAATGATATCCATGGCCTTAGGAAAAACTATTGTATGATTACTCTATTTAGATGTTTTAAATGTCATAATTTGTAATGTTTAAAATATGTTAATTACAAATAAACACAGAAAAAATAATGACTACAATGTATTTTTATAAAGTCATACGTAGAATTCATGATTAAAGTGGAAATAATGTTGTGGATTTAAGACCAAACAATATTTTTTGAAAAATTTTGAAACTTTAATTATTATTATTTCTCTGTGAAACATCAATATAACAAGAGAACAAAGAGAGGAAAATTCAGTGGAAGTAAGTGTTGGCTCGTGAATTGTAAGTTCAGTTGTACCTTGCAAGATTATATTATTGGTATTGTTAACACCACTCAGTAAATACTTTCTTTTTTCAAACACAGGAAGACTTGCAATCTGGTAGCTATTGCTTCTGTACTACAGATAAATTAAAAACAAACAAAATTTGAGGTCAGCAAAACTGATATCCCTTGATAAAATTTCCAAAGGTCACTTACATGGTTCAATGATTTTCTTAACTACCTTCTCAAGGACTCCCATAAATTAATCCAAAATAACTGTTTGAATACTATTTATCTCAATATCTTTGTTCTTGTGACTTATCAGAGAATGAAAGATGGTAAAAAGAAAAATAATATCTTTTAATAGTCTTCAGAGTAATTTTAGGAGATGAAATACAATTTTATGACTTTTTTTTACTTTTTATGAACATATGGAGATATATACACACTAATACAAGTTTCAAATGTATTACTGAATGACTGATTAAATGTGGGTTTTGTTTACATTCTTTTAAATGAGAATTAAGGAAAGAAAAAAATGAGTGCTTCTTCATACCTACGAGAATGCCTAAAATGAAACAGAGGGAAAATACAGAATGTTGGTGACCACATGGAGCAACCAGAACTCTCATACACTAATAGTGAGAATATTAATTGGTATAACTACTTCCGAAAATTGTTGAGTCATATCTACTATAGGCCAATGTACATACTTTCTATAAATCAGACATTTCTTCCCCCCAAAGCATATACTCAACAGATAGGCACACACATGTTCAACAACAGTACCAACAAAAAAGAAACTGGAATAATTGTAACAGACTTACCTGTAATGACCTAAAATGGAAAATTACTTAAATCTCCATCAAGAACATACAGAAATTGTCTTATATTGTACCACAGAACACTTTCGAGAAATGAGGACTGATCATGCACCATTGGACACAAAATACGAAGTAATCTTACAAACATGTTGTTGAGTGAAATAATTCAGTAACATGATCTCATTTGTATACATTTCAAAATGATAAAATTATTCAATAGTAAAATAAATTATAATAGAGGTTATCCTTGTGTGGAGGCAGCTAGAGATGGAAGGCAATTATGAAGGCAGCAGCTTGGTTGTAGAATATCATCGGTATTTTTTTCTCAATATACATTGTATTTTTTTAAAGTGTTGAGCTGTATATTTATAATTTGTGCACATTATTGTTTCAAAGTAATTTTTCTACAAAAACCCAACCATTAAGACTCAGATTTTCTAAAAAGAAAAGAAGAACCAGCTACTTTTAATGTTTTCATGTTTTATCCCAGAAAAATAAACTTTGAATAAGGGAAGGACAAATGGGTCTGGCTTAATATTTGAAATGATGAGAGAGGAAAATATAAGAAAAACATGTCTATATTTTATTAAATTATGGTAGAAAAAAGGCTTTTCAACTCTTTACGCATTCACAGGTTCATGAGTAACTTTGTAATTCACAATAAAGTGTTCAATTACAAAATACTGGAAAGTTATAACGTGTTTGTCTTTACGCTGGAGTACAGCTTAGAGGAAGTTGATCAGTTATTTTAAAAATTTATTTATTGTGTAAATATAAAAATACATTCCAATACAGAGATTCAACAAAATAAATATTCGTCTGAACTTTGGCTTAGAAAATAATTTTGTTTTTTCTTCTTCTGTCCCATAATTTAGAAAATATGTAAGTTTATTTCAATTTTAGATTTATTGATATTTTGATCTTGATTTGCTTGAGTTTTAGTTATTGAAATTATAATTGGAAATGGTAGATTAATCCAAAATTAGAAATTTGATTCATGTCAATATTTAATTAAGCTTCTTGTTTTAATTGTAGATTCACATACACATGTAAAAATAATTCATTCAAATCATGTGTATCCTTTGCCAAGTGTTCTCCAATAATATTGTTGGGACAATGATATTGCTATAGTCAAGTTTCAGGAAAATTCCATCACCCCAAATATGCCACACGTTGCAGACATCCTTATCTTATTCCAAATCTTAAGGGTAAAGCACTGTGTCTTTCATCACTAAGTATAATATTGGCTGTAGGTATTTGTAGGTAATTTTAGTAACTTGAGAAAGTTATTCTGTTTATGTTTCTGATAGTCTTTATCTAAAATGGTATAGACTTTGACAGTTTTGTTCTCAATTGATATGATTATATCATTTGCCTTCCTAAGCCTATTTATATTGTGGATTACATTGATTAATTTTGGAATATTGAACAAATCTTGCGTTAGTGCAATTAACCCTAATTAGACTAATATAATTATATTTAAATAGAAAATATTTTTTAATGACTTTTTTTGTCTATATTGGTAATTGGCCCGTAGTTTTTTTCTTTGTTTTTATTTTGTGCTTGTTGGTTTTTATATCGGGGTAATACCAATTTCAAATAACGAATTGGGAAATGCTTCCTTCTCATATTTTGTGGAAGAAATTTTGTAGAATTGATGTTAATTCTTACTTAAATATTTAGCAGAATTCACCAGTGAAACAATCAGGACCTAAAGATTTCTTTTCAACAGATTTTTAACTAGGAATTCAATTTCCTTTAGAGTTTTAAGGCTACTCAAATTATCTATTGCATATTTGATAAATTTAGTAATTAGTGTCATTTGAAGAATTTGTCCATGTTATCTACATTATCAAATTTATGTGTGTAGAGTTGTCCTTTTGGTATTTGCAGGGTCTATAGTGACATCTACTTTTTCTTTCCTGATACAAGTAAATTGTGCCTTCTCTCTTTTTCTTTGTTAGTTTTGCCAGAAGTGTGAAAACTGTGGTGATTTTTTTCAAATAGCCAGCCATTAACATTTACTTTTCTTGATTTTCTGCTTTAAATGTCCATGATTTCTGATCTTAGGTTACTGATTTGAGACTTTCCCTTTCTTAATGAAAGCATTTATTTTTATAGTATTCCCTTCTAGAAATTATTTAGATATGTTCCATCAATTTTGATATATTCATTTTGATTTAGTTCATTGTATTTTTGAATTTTACTTAGGACTTTCTCTTTGACCCGTAGATTATGTAGAACTATGTATTTAGTCTGTTGGAAACAGGATCCCCAAAATCTGGCCATAAATTGGCCCCTAAACTGGCCATAAACAAAATCTCTGCAGCACTGTGACCTGTTCATGTGACCCACACGCTAGAAGGGTGTGGGTTTACTGGAATGAGGGCAAGGAACACCTGGCCCATCCAGGGCAGAAAACCGCTTAAAGGCATTCAACTGCAAACCATAGCATGAGTGATCTGTGCCTTAAGGACATCCTCCTGCTGCAGGTAACTAGCCAAACCCATCCCTTTATTTTGGCCCATCTTTTTGTTTCCCTTAAGGAATACTTTTAGTTAATCTATCATCTGTAGAAACAATGCTTATCACTGGCTTGCTGTTAATAAATACGTGGATAAATCTCTGTTCGAGGCTCTCAGCTCTGAAGGCTGTGAGACCCCTGATTTCCCACTCCACACCTCTATGTTTCTGTGTGTGTGTCTTTAATTCCTCTAGCGCCGCTGGTTTAGTGTCTCCCCGACTGAGCTGGTCTCAGCATAGTCTTTGGAAATTTTTGAATTATTTTACTGTTACTGATTTCTAGTATTGTTCCACTGTGATCACAGGTCACAGAATACACTGTGCATGATATGACTTACTATGAATTTTTTGAGGTTTGTTTTATGGCTCAGAGTGTGAGATATGGTCTACTTCAATATATGTTCCATGCATATATAAAATGAAAAATAAAAATCACAGTGCTTCAATTCTGTATATCAAGATCTGATATTTTATGGCTGTCACTAATATAGGTTACTTGGGAATTTGGGGAGACAGTAGTCATGGTAGTAGTCTGGTTGTGCGTGTGTTTTGCATGTGTTTGGATAATCTGTTTCTTTTCTTTTATTGACTTGCGTTTTTTCTTTCTTTAAAACATTTTGTATCTTTTTTTCTACTCTTTCTTGTTAATTCATTCTCTTTTTCCACGTTACTATTTTTTTATCTTGTCAATTTTTTTTTCTTTTACTCCTATTCATAGAGTTTAAATGAAAAAAGGAGACCAGGATACAGAGAGTAATTGAAGAAACATGACTTGTCCAAAGGAATGAAATTGAGACTATCTAGTCTATTTCCTCCTTTAAATTGAAATGTTATTTCTGTGCCAGGACAAGCCTTTTTTGAGTAAGTGGATGCTCAAATCAACCAAAGGACACAAGACTACCACAAAACAGGAAGCTACAGCAGAGTATAAATTCAGTTCAACATCTGTGTTTCCAGATACATTTAGCTTCAGCAATAACACATGCCTGACCATGGAGACCACATGAGTTTTTTTAAGAACCCTGAAAAATAAGCTTTTGCATGTTTTCTTTGGCCTTCAGACTGGAAAAATGAGCATATTAAATAGGAACCCAGCATTAAATAGTTTTGCATCTAGTCAGGTGACTCAGTGTATCACATTTAGAGTTTCTTCCACTTTTGTATTTTAAATATTACATAAAATATTTTCTAATAATAACTTCTTTAAATACAGTAAAAACTTAAAATCTCTTTTACTTTCATATTCTTTTATCCAACTTTCTTCAGAGATATAATCACTGTTATTGGTTTAGCATTTCACTCTTATCAGTTCTAGTATTTTCTAATTCTATTTATGTGTTATTTTGGATAATCATATTTCTCTCACTTACTGAATGATGATAAGTGGGAGGAAGTGAATTCCATTGTTAGTATGAAATTATTATCTCCAAGGGTGTTGTTAATTTATTGAAAATATTATTTGTCAAGTGCCTATTATGGTCCAGGCATTGTGCTAGTCACTGGGGATATAAAAATGTGCAGGTACATAAATAACTTTATGAACAATTAAGGCATACAAGAAAAGAAAAAAATGAAAAAGTTGTGTGCTGAGTATTAGTATACTGTAAATACAGAGGGCAGATAACACAGACTTGTGGTTAAAGTAGTATTCTCATGGAAGATGTTGTCGAAGCTAACACATAAAGAAACCTAAGAATTATTCACATTTGGGGTATTTGAAGAAGATTCAGCAGAAAAAAAAATGACCTAGAGGCAACAATAAACATGATACTCTTTCTGAAAGTGAATGTTTTTCATTGTGATTTTATTTTGCATAGGGCATGGAAAGGGAAGATTGACCGAAATGAGGCTGGAAGCAGCCATAACATTCTAAAGGGTCAGGTCAGTCATATGCAGAATTCTGGATACTGTAAAGAGAGCAGTGAGAGACAATAAGACAGCTTTAAGTTGAGGAGCAATATAATCTGAAGTTTTAAAAGTGCACACTGTCGGCAATGTGAAGAATTGATTAGAGAAGATTAATACTGGAGACAGGTAGAAGATCAGGTAAGAGCACTGTTGTGATAATCCAAGAAAGCAATAATGAGGGACTGAATTATGGTTTTTGCAAAGTGTAGGAAATGAGTGAAGATGACTTTCAAAGATTTCCATATGTGGGTATTAAAATTACCATAATTATAGGAATGAATACATATGAGAGTGATAAAAATGAATTGCAAGCTTCTGACTTAAATCGCTTGAATGAGTAAAAATGAGTTCATAAGAAAGAGGGCAGCCTGTTGAATAAGGTATTGAGTTCAATTTTCAGTATGGTAGTTTGAGGGGGAATATTTAATTAGATAAACTACTACAGCTATCTGATAGGTTCCTGGAGAATCAGGTGTGAATTTAGGCAAAAGGTCTAGGTGGGATTTTATCACAAGCTAATGTATAGGAATGGTCAAGAATGCAGAAAAGAAGTCAGAGGAAAAAGATAAGAACTGTATAAACAGAAAATACATTCTGAGGAACAGTGAAAGCAGTATTATTAATGTTATACAGTTTCCAGAGTAAGACTAGATAAAACAATATGGAAGAAAAAGACTACCACTTTAAAACCAAATCATAAAAAAGAAATAAAAATGTCCCCAAAAAGTAAATGTCAAAATGAATATAAATCCAGACTTTAAATATAAATCATTTAAATAACTAATTTTAGCAGTGTAATAATATACTTTAAAATATAAATAAATAAGTTCAATTGTTACCATTGGCATAATGTTGCAAACTAAATGTCTTTTAAGACTGGGTAATGATCTCGCGAGAGTTCTTATAAAAATGGCCAGTGACCCATTCTTTGTGTATTACCTGTGTGTGTGTTTATGATTTACTGTTTAATTATTTGAAATTGTCAGCTTCCAATATGTATTAACATTAAAAGGTACAGTTCAACTTGTATATATGGGCTGAGCATGTTTCTTACAAAAAAATAAATTTTTGTTATGGGTATAAATGATTGTTATAATATCAATGCCTGTGGTTCAGGAATACAGAATTCCTCTTTTATAAATGTATGTACAAAACATCACTTCAGAATTTATTAAGTTAATAACATAATCATGGGCCATAATAATTATCTTATGATGTTCATCATTTTTAATAATTTAAAGAAAATAAGTACAAAAATAACAGAATATAGACTTTCTGATATTGTGTAAATTGAACATTCTTAAAATTAACTTAAGATATTCAAATAAGAAACTGAACCTAGTAACATCAATTTTTAAATTTAATTTTTATACTTAGGGAGGGAGACTTCTAACCGGAACAAAATTATAATAAGGATGTGTTATTCAAATCTCTTCAAATGCTCCCATGTAAACATATATTGAAAATAGGCAAGCAGCAACAACAAAACAATAGAATACAGACCACCCTCAAAATTTTTAAAAAATACACTGTAAAAGATATTCTTACAAAGTTTAGAATATGAGTGGTTTTAGCTATGTAGTCACCAATGTAGGTTCACATTGACTTCATCTTCTCTGTTGAAAATAAGAGAGAAGTAAAGAGAGCTATGATGATTATATTATAATAGCCTAACAAGTCACTAAAAACACTCACCTACACAACTGAGGTTCTGCATTCTGAATGGAATACTAGACATACACATAAAAGCATGAATGAAAGACAGCAAACATTAGATATGAGAAAACCAAAAAGGAGGAGGATTTGGAAACTGAATTGTTAGAGCTTAGATAATATTTTGAAATTAATGGAAAAAACTTGTTTCAGAACTGACAACCAACTTACAAAAAATGAACTAATTTCATCGTGAAATGAATAAGAAAAATCGAGACTGAAGAGAGAATATAAAGAGGGAAAATGAAAACAAACAATCAAATCAAAGTTTAATAAAATAAAAAAGATCCAAAACTTACATAGAATATGAGCAAGATATAAAAATGTATGTTTAATCGGAATTTAAATAAAGAAAACCAAATAAAGCAGAATGAACTCTGAAATATACAGTTCTAGAAAACTTCCTTAAAGAACACAAACATAAATACTGAAATTGCACGATGGTGAATTAGAAAAACTAATCAAGAATAGAAGTCACTGATATATAATCCAGTAAAATTACTCAAAATTTAAACAAAAAAGGAAGAAAAAAGAGGAGGCATTCAGGCAAAAATGTAGTATTTAAAAGAAAATAAAAAGCAAAAAGCAGATTAACATCAGACATATAGACAATTGATATCTGCAGACAATGAAGCAAACATATTAAAGAAAATACAGGGAGACACAGATTAATATCTAGTCAAACAGAATTACAGGAATAAAGTTCACGGACAAATAATTTTAAACATGCAGCAAGTAAGGGTGTACTATTTCCATGAGCACTTTCTGGGAAGTCTAAGTAATGAGCTCATGTGCACAGGAAATGATAGGAGAAGCTTAGACATAATGTCTAGGGGTGGATAAGGATATATTTAAATAGAAATGTTAATGATGGGAATAAAAAAGTCAATATAGTATACAGATGATGTGTAGTCTAAAATAAAAATTAGAAGGATTTAAAAACGAGGAAAGAAAAATAAGGTTATATAAAATTATAATAAGTTTGCTAACAGCTTCCTGCATGTAAAGAGAAATAAACACAGATATCACTCTTTAATATGTGGGAAACGAGGATGGGTAGCAGATGTTTCACGTTATCTTTATAGAAAGAAAAATATGGTATCACAAAAGAGGAAACTACTTTCCTAAATATAACAAAGAAGAAGAAAACTAACGAAATAATACCTTGATCACCTGAATACATATATATGTGCTCTCTCTCTCTATATATACACATATACCTCATATATATACACATAAGCATAAAACCATATCACCTCATTGATTCCAAATATAACTTTCATATACATAAATTTAAAAGCTTAACTTACTAACTTATAATATTTTAGGTTGATCAATGAAGTGAAATCTGTTCTGTATAATAGTGGTACATCTGAAACTACAACCAGAAAGGTTACAAAAATGACGTACAGGGTTACAACAGGAGAATGCAAATGGGGTCAATATTTTCATATACCAAACAAGGTATAATCAAGCCAAAGAACCTATGAAAATGAAGACTATTTTATAAGGCAAAAGGTGACTTTCATAAGAAACATTTAACAGTTATTAATAATTATGCACTAAATAACTCACCAGCGATTTTCATAAAGCAAAAATTTGAGTAGATTCAAGAAGACAGACAAATGTTAAATTATATAAAACTTCCTATCTCTCTCAGTCCAAGTCATATACAATCATAACATTTAGTCAGTATGTATACAGAACTTACAAAGAAAAGGTAATGAAACTGTTCTTATATATCAAACTCCAGATCTAACAATAGAAAATAGACCTGTTCTCAAATGCATAGGAAATATTCTCAAAAATTTCATAAATATTCAATTATAAAGAAAATCTTTTTTGCAAATACTGTATTTATGAAAATAGAATTCTCTGACTGGCAATAAACTATTTTGATTAAAATATCTAAATGCTTGTACTTGGAATACAAAAATTATTATACCTGGAACGTCAAAGAAAAATACAAGTTCGAAACAAAGCAAAGCAAAACCAAACAAAAAATCCAATTACTAGTTACATTTTAGTCAAAGGAGAAATAAAAATATTTTATGACTTTTAGAAAATAACCATTATTTGAGAATGACATTACATATTGACATGACTAGGTTAAAGCAATGTCTCAACAAAATTCATAATGATAATTAATAATAACTAGAATAAGTGCATAAAAATACAGCATATATTAAATGTGGCATTCCACATTTTTTAGGAAAACAACTCTATTTAAACCAGTGCTGGGGCAAATGGCGTACAATACGGAAAAAACAAGTTAGAACTGTCTGTACACCAAATATCACAATAAATTTCAAAGGAAAAGGAAACCTAAAAGAAAAAAGAAGAAAAACTAAATCAAAGTTCTGTAACTACTTACAGAAGCCTTTAAGATAATTTTAAAATCTGAAAGTTAATTTAAATTCAAGCAGTTATAAATGCCCTTTCGAGATATAATGGAAATCCAAACATTCATTCCGTTTGTGGTGATAGACAGGATTGGCAATTTGAAACCCTCAGGAGACAGAAATGACCAGAATTGATGAACAATTTGTTAACAGGATTAGAGAAAAGTAATTCTGGGTTTTAAACAATTTGCTAAAAATACATACTATAGCTCCTTCTTTCTTCCCCTGACCCTCCTCTCCCTTCAAATAAGATACATATTATACTATTTCAACAAAAACATTATAATAGAAATAAATGTTTTCATGTAAAATGATGAGAGAGAGTTAAAGGGAGTGCTGGGCAAGTTAAGTTTGGTAGGATTGTAGTACTACTCAAATGGATTCAGATATACATACACAAGTGGCGTTTAGCTATATGGAGATGAAAGTTTAGGTTGTAAGAGCAAAATTAAATACCAAGAGTGATGGTGTAGACTTAACAGAGAATGAGGTTTTATTACCTGTCGTTTCCCAGGACTGTTGTAACAAATTGCCAAAACATGGTAGCTTATAACAACAAAAATTTATTTTCTCACATTCTGGAAGCTAGAAGTCTAACATCAAGGCATTGGCAGGTTGGTTCCTCTGCAGGCTCTAAAAGGCAAGGTTCCTCGACTCTTTCCTAGCTTCTGGTTGCTGCTGGCATTCCTTGGTGTTCCTTGGCTTGTAGCTGAGTAATCTCTGCCACTGTCCTCACATGATCTTCCACTCTGTCTCACTCTTCTGTATGTATATGTCTCAAACATCCCACTGTGTTCTCATATAAGGATCTCATTTTGAATTTAGAGGCCATCAATCTAAGATGATCTTATCTGAAGAAGTGTATCTACAAAGATCCTATTTTCAAATAAGATTACATTCACAGGTACCAGATGTTAGGAGTTAGGCATATGTTTTTTTCAGAAGGAACGCCATTCAACACATAATAAATGACTATGAAATATTTTGTCATCATTTTATACAGCAGATATTAAAAGAAAGAGAAGCTAGAAATTCAGATTGAGTGATACGGTTTACAATGATAGCCAGTTCTATGTAGTCCAAAAAGAATTTTTTTTTTAGAAGGGGGGCTGAGAACAGGACTGAGCAGACACACAGCATCATGCCAGGCAATGCAATTAAAATATGTGTTATAAAATGACCTTTGTCCTCAAAAGTCTTCAGACAGAGTCAACATCATTTTCAATACGGTTCAAGTCAAAAATAATCTTAAAGAGTCTTTTATCACAATGTTATTTTAATTGGCGATTAGCCTTTGTTACATTGTTGTTGTTGTTGTTGTGACAAAGTCTGGCTCAGTCATCCAGGCTGGAGTAGAAGGGGCACGATCTCAGCTCACTGCAACCTCTGTCTCCCGGGTTCAAGCAATTCTCCTGCCTCAGCCTCCCTAGTAGCTGGGACTACAGGTGCCTGCCACCATGCCTGGCTAATTTTTGTATTTTTAGTAGAGATGGGATTTTCGCCATGTAGGCCAGCCTGGTCTTGAACTCCTGACCTCAAATGATCTGCCTGCCTCAGCCTCCCAAAGTGTTGGAATTACAGGCATGAGCCACCACGCCAGGCCTAGCCTTTGTAACTTTAGCATTATGTTTACTTCTACATTGTGATAATTACCAAAGTAAAACTACTATAAGCAATTTTGTAAACATGAGTTATATGCATTATTCTTCTGAAGCCAAAAGAAAAAACTAATTCATTTTTAGTAAATAAAAAGAGATTAGCTTTTAAAAGTGAAAACATTGGCTTTTCTTTACGAATTCTGTTCATTACTTCTGGAAGAGTCCGCTTTAATGGGTCAATCTTGTTATGCCCACTAATCTTGGGGAAGGAAAAGAAAACTCTTTATTTTAAGACCAAATACCCAGTTGAGACTGGGATGGGAATTAAGAAATTCCCTGGAGATCACTGATGGTCGGATGGGATTGAGGTCAGTGAGTTGCTCCCTGACACGTGGAGGTATGGTATTAAGCACAGGAAGAATGAGAAAAGGCTTTTAGTTTTTATTTGGTGTATAGTTTGCAAGAATGACTACATTTTTCTTTTCTTTCTTTTTTTTTTTCGGATGGGTTCTCGTTCTGTTGCCCAGACTAGAGTGCAATGGCGCAATCTCAGCTCACTGCAACCTCGGTCTCCCAAGTTCCAGCGATTCTCCTGCCTCAGCCTTCCAAGTAGCTGGGATTACAGGCATGCACCACCATGCTTGAGTATTTTTCTTTCTTTTTTTTTTTTTTTTTGTATTTTTAGCAGAGATGGGGTTTCACCAAGTTGGCCAGACTGTTCTGGAACTTCTGACCTCAAGTGATCCGCCCACCTCGCCATCCCAAAGTGCTAGGATTACAGGCGTGAGCCACTGAGCCTGGCCAACAATGACTACTTTTAGTAACTGCAATTTATCCTACCCCATACTTGTAGAAAATAGCAAAGAAAAGTCAATGTTCCATTCCTAAGGCCATGGTGGAACAATCAGCCACTGACTCCAGGAACAGCATTAAGCCTCCCAAAGAAGGCAGCAAAAACATGATGGAAACTGTGCCTGAGACTACAACAGATGAATTACAGGAGAGACGAAGTCGGTATCTCACTGTCAGGGCTATGTGTAACCAGAGAGCTTTGGGTAATGTGAAGGCTTTATCCAGTCATTTCCAAAAAGAACAAGAATGAAAAATACAGTGGAAGTCTTAGGTTCCCCGAATTACACATAATGGACAATTTTATTACAAGCATATTGGATTAAAAAAACCATATCATAAATATTCAGACCGACAAAACGTAAGACATGTAGCTAATATTTATTTTTAATTGTCAGAATTTCAAATTTTTAATGTATACCTGTGAGGGATAATCATATATTTAGCTTCTTGAAATGGATTGGAATTTATATTTTTCATAAATGTAAAGGTATGTCTCTATTTTCCTGAAACTAAGATTGCTAAAGGCAGAGGTAAATATTGCCTTAAACAATGATAAGAAAGATATTAGGCAAAATAGCTAATTATTGACTAAATTCATCCTTCCTTTTCTCTAAATTAACTGATATTGCCTTGCATTTTAATTTATTTTTTCTGAGTAAAGAAAATATGACACCTGTCTTTGTCTTTCATATACATTTTTATTCATTTTTTCTCTTTGTGTCAAATACATTTTTAAAAGAAAGAAGCTGAGATAATTAGATGCATCAGCCTTACAGAATTTTAAAAGAAATCCTCTCATAAATTGTTTTCAGTGGCTAGAGTATTTAGTGCTCCAATAAAATTAGAAGATGATGCCCATTTCAAAATTTCATATAACATATCAATGCAAGGTAATAAGATGTTTATAAGGAAAAGTATTAGAACACCTAAAAGGAGATTTCATTGCAGTGGGCTTAATTTCTAGAAAATAAATCGTCTCTCAGATTTTCATGATAATTACACACGTAAATAAATACCCAAATGTGTCAGATAACTACAATATACAATAAGCTTATTAAACTTGTTTTAAAGCAGATTTATTTATTTTGAACCTGAAATAAAATATTTTGAGTTACATAAATAATTCATGGTGACATTGAGAAAAAGATGGTTTCTATATTGCACACTGTCTCTGATTTCCAACTGTCATTCTTCATTAGATCGTGTTGAATCTATCATCAAGCTGCAGCAGTCAAGACCCAATTGCTCAAAAAAGACTTTGGCATGAGATTCCACAGAACATGGAAGGTAGAAGTTAATATACGTTAGTATGGAAACAGATAATTTTATTATAGTTGTTATTATTATATGTTGTCAAGTAGAGAAATTACAGGGAAGCAAATGATATAAATGGCTTATGAGTAATAAATTGTGAGGGGGACAGTATGGCAGATAAGAATGAATTAACCTTGTTTCACTACTTGTAAGATATATACGATTTTATTTTTTCAAATAAAAATAGTTCAACATTATGCTTATAAATGCACATTTTAGTTTTCTTGGTCAAGAAAGTACAAACCTAGGTTTTTTCTTTTACATTATGTAAGTTTTAATAAGACATTGTCATAGGCACAGTTAAACTATAAATTAAATTAAACTCAACGAATAAGAATTCTGTAACATATTCACTTAGTCAAAGCAAATAACTAATATGACACACTGCAATACAAAATTTATTAATAATGGGGCTGGTGGTAAAACACTAGAACATCCTTGAATTTATTTCAAAATAAAAAGGGAACTTCTAGAGTGAATGAAGAATTCAACGACTTGTTTAACACACACTTTTTTTTTTACTTGCCATAAGAATATTTTATTTTATTTTTCATCAACTTTTATTTTAAGTTCCAGGGTACATGTGCAGGATGTGCAGGTTTGTTACATAGGTAAACAGCACACACTTTTCAATACCTAAGTGCCTACACTGTAACTAGTAAACTGATAAATAAGACACTTTCATTGTTTCCAATCAATAAACCGGCAGAAAGAAAAATAATTATAACAATATTACAAACTCTATGGTAAAGCTATAGTTTATATGCAGTTAGAAAGAACGAAAATAATTATTTTTGTTAATGAGAAAAGACTTCAAAGAAACAGTGACATTTAAACTTGGTATTGAGATGAAGGCACAAAAGTAGACTGAGAATAAATTATGAAGATTTTTAAAATATACTATGAAAACTTGGGAGTCAAACAAACTCTTGAAACAAATAGGTGACATAAGCTGATTTGCTTTCCATAGCAATCAATCTGGTCTCAGTTATAGGTGATGCATGTGCACAGACAGAAACTGGGAACAAGGCTTTTGCATAAGTTCAGACAATAGACGATTAGAGGCTCAACAAAAAGGGTAGAGATTGAAATGCAGAGGAGAGAAAGATTCAACAGTGATAAGTAATGTTAGAGGCAGAATCTGTACAATTTAGTGAAAAATAAAAGATAAGTATTTCAAAGAATAGATAAAATAACAAATATACGATGAATATACATATAAATGGAAACAAATAACTTTTAGGTGTATTTTTTGGGGCTTTCATCTACAGAGATCCAACAGAAAGTTTTTTTTAAAAAATGCACTGGCTTATTTCACTTAGCATAGCATCCTCAAGATTCATGCGTGTTGTTGCATGTGACAGGTTTTCTTCTTTTATGACTGACTAGTATACTGTTATATGCATATAACAGTATATGCATATACTAAATTTTCTATGAGATATCTAAAGTAATCAAGCTCACAGAAGCAGAAAGGAGAACAGTGGTTGCCAGGGACTGGGAGGAGAGGGAAATAGGGATTTGCTGTTCAATGGGTATAAAATTTCAGTCACGCAAGATAAAATAGTTCTAGGGATATGTTGTAAAACTGTGCTTATAGCTAACAATATGGTACTGTAACCTTAAAATTTTGCTAAATGGGTAGATCTCACATTATATGTTTTGTTAACCATAATAAAAAATACACTGTATGGTGGAACAATACAGTCACTGTGGTTTGTGGGTTTGTTTGTTACAACATGGAATTTAATAATATATACCACAGGAAATAAATACTCTCATTATCCTACTCCTAAGATATATTAATCAATGTCTTAACATAATCAATATTTATTTCTCACTCACCCAAAACTTGATGTAGGCTATGTAGCCCTTGTCTATCTTTTAACTTCTCAATCTGGAACATAGTGTCTCCAAGGTCATTACTGGAAGTTTGTATTAGAATTTTTAAGACGACCAGTAGTGGAAATGTCTTTCACTGCTTTCATCCCACATCTTGTGTAGGGCCCAAGTACATGGACTCAGTAAAACTGCAAGAAAGGCTGAGAAATAACTTCTTGTGTGTCTAGGAAGAGAAAGTGATACACTAAGTAAATAATAACACATCTGTCACATCACAAATAATTACTAATAGTAATCTACTGTATTTAATTCTAGTCACAATTATTTAAAGACTTTCTACATAAAACTACGTGTAAGTGGAATTGTGTTATTTTGTTTTTCGTTTGTACTGCGTAAAACTCTATCATGGTAATTTTTGTGTACAATAGCCCCCATTATCCACGGCTTCTGTTGCCCCTGGTCAACCACGGTTAGTAATATTAAATGGAAAATCCCAGAAGTAAACAACTCATGATTTATTCATTTATTTAATTGTTTATTTTGAGACAGAGTCTCACTGTGACACTCAGGCTGGAGTGCAGTGGCGCAATCTCGGCTCACTGCAACTTCCGCTTCCCGGGTTCAAGCGATTCTTTGCTTCCAGAGTAGTTGGGATTACAGGTGTGAACCACCATGCCGGGATAACTTTTGTATTTTTAATAGAGACGGGGCTTCACCATATTGGCCAGGCTGGTCTCGAACTCCTGACCTCAAGTGATCCACCCGCCTCGGCCTCCCAGCATACGTGACCCACTGTGCCCAGCCAACAGTTCATAAGTTTTAAATTGCACGCTGTTCATC
This sequence comes from Gorilla gorilla gorilla, assembly GCF_029281585.2. Lineage (NCBI taxonomy): Eukaryota > Metazoa > Chordata > Mammalia > Primates > Hominidae > Gorilla > Gorilla gorilla. The sequence goes on along the minus strand of NC_073232.2, from coordinate 59,989,742 downwards.
AGAAAGCTCACTGTCTGGCTCCCGCCCCTTAGTCACTTAGTGAATCATTCTTTTGCCCAGCATATCCACGCTGTCCATGCTACCTGCCCACGAGTCACTCAGTAGTCCTCTTGGTGATCAGATTGACAGATTAAGAGAAGAAGAATGGTGAAGACAGTACAATAAAATATTTTGAGAGAGAAAGAGACTACATTCATGTAGCTTTCATTACTGTATATTGTTATAATTATTCTATCTTATCATTAGTTATGGTTAATTTCTTACTGTGCCTAATTTACAAATTAAACTTTTTCAGATATGCATTATGTGAAGAAACATAGTGCATGTAGTATACATTAAATTTGGTATTATTTTTGGTTTCAGGCAGCCACTGGGGGGTCTTGAAATGTGTCCCCCATGGCTAAGCAGGGGCTACCATAAACAATTTTATTGATATACTTCATTTTTAAATGACAACAGTTATCTCTTTCAATGTAATTGGTTTACCTAATGTTTGAAATGCAGAAAAGATAAGAATCTAGGAAGACCCTAAGATTTTTATTTTGAGTAATCAAGTAGAGAGTTTTGTTATATATTAAAATGGGAAAGGATAGATTGAAAGAAATCGTGAACTCTGTTTTGAACTTGTGATGTTAAGATACCTATTAGAATGAAAATATTAAGTGGACAGTCCAGGATTTCCATCTGGAATTCAGCCAGTATTTTTTATTCAAATTGACTGATCTAGATTCCACAAATTTGAAATACCACCATATAAATGACGAAATTTCTACATATATGTATAGGTTGGTTCTGCTTTCTATTTTGTTCTATTAAGTCTTTTTTTTCTAGCCCTGTTCATATTCTGATAATTTTATTATTACAATTTTTGGGCATTCTTTATTTTATGATGGTACCTTGCATTTTGTTATTTTCTTTAGAGTGACGTATTTAATCATAAAATGATTTTCAGAACTAATTCCTCAACCTGTTCCCCTTCCAAATAATACATGCAGCATCTTTGAGACTATACTGCCTAATAAAAATCCTTTATATGAATATAAAAATCAAACAGAAGTCCATTTTTAACCTAAGCTCAGTTGAGTGGGCTTCTCCTCTTTAAAAACAAATGTCCCCTAAGGCACTGAGTTCTAAATAAAGTTGATGTTAAAAGAGTAGTACAGAAAACTTTTTCAAACACAACTTTCATGTGAATATAACAAAAACTTTCACTTGAATAAAACAAAAGAAAAACACTGAAAAATAAACACAGCTGGTAAAACTAACTGAAATATTTAAAAAACATTGTATTTTAAATCGTAACATTTCATCTTTCTAAGCCAATAGTGTCATTTAATGAAGTGTTAGTTATGATTCTGTACTGTACGTTATTTATTGCTTACTAAGCATCCACTTTCCCATCCTATGTCCTTACAGAATTTCAAAATTCATTCAGATTTGCATTCTTCTTCACTCTGTTGTGTGTTTCACAGAAGAAGCCCACAACCCCATAAGTATGCTATTCTCTTTGCCTGTGCCTGTTTTGCCATGAGCATGTGGCACAGTTATGAACAAACACACGTTAGAAGAAGTTGTTTACAGGGCTCAGATAAGACTATATAAACACAACATTTCTTCTTCCTTTGGAGATTTTTAAAAAATTGAATTGATGCCTCGATGTGTCTGAAACTCCTAGAACTATTATGGTAACTTTGGCATACAGAAAATGACAACATACAAAACATACACCTGAGGTTTTGATGATATTTTAAAATCAGAAATAACTTATAATGGTAAGGACCTACCTCCCAACATCTAAATAATATGACGAAATTTTGTTCTCTATTTTCTTTTATTTGCAGCTGAAATTGTCCTTGTTTGTTTGGCTGAGCACAGGGGACTTTATTGATGGTACATGACAAGGTGAGGCTCCCTAGGCCCCTCCTTCTTCAAGGGGTCTGCATGGAAACTGTGAGGAGGGGAGATTCTCAGTGTGGTGGGGGACTGAATGTGGCAGGGACTCCCCATCAGCTGAGGGCCTCTTTTTGTATCTTGTGCTCTCCCTGGGGCTGGTGGTCTGGGGGTCTTACTCTTTGGAGGTCAAGTGGACCATGAGGTCTATCACCCTGTTGCTGTTGCCAAATTCATTGTCATACCAGGAAATAAGCTTGACAAAGTGGTTGTTGAGGGCAATGTCAGCTCCAGCATTGAAAGCGGAAGAGTGGGTGTTGCTGTTGAATTCGGAGGAGACAACCTGGTGCTCAGTGTAGCCCAGGATGCCCTTGAGCGGGCCCTCCGATGCCTGCCCCACAACCTTCTCGATGCCATCGTATTTGGCAGTTTTTTCCAAACAGCAGGTCAGGTCCACAACTGACAGGTTGGTAGTAGAGACACAGAAGGCCATGCCAGTGAGCTTCCCATTCAGCTCAGGGTGACCTTGCCCCTGTTCTTGACAGTGCCAGTAGATGCAGGGATGATGTTCTTTAGAGCTCCACAGCCTTCACGCCACAGTTTCCTGGAATGGCCATCCACAGTCTTTTGGGTGGCAGTGACTACAGGAAATGTGGTCATGAGTCCCTCCACAATGACAGTTGTCATGGATGACCTTGGCCAGGGGTGCTAAGCAGTTGGTGGTACAGGAGGTATTGCTGACAATCTTGAGGCTGTTGTCATACTTCTCATAGTTCACGCCCATCACAAACACGGGGTCATCACTAGAGGCGGCAGAGATGATGACCTTTTTGGCTCCCCCTGCAAATGAGCCCCAGCCTTCTCCATGGTGGTGAAGACACTGGTGGACTCCACAACACATTTAGTGCCAACATCACCCCATTGGATTTTGGTAGGATCTTGGTCCTGGAAGATGATGATGGGATTTCCATTGATGACGAGCTTTCCATTCTCAGCCTTGACTGTACCATGGAATTTGCCATGGGTGGAATCATACTAGATCATGTAGACTATGTTGTTGAGGTCAATGAAGGGGTCATTGATGGTGACAATATCCACTTTACCAGAATTAAAAGCAGCCCTAGTGACCGGGTGCCCAATATAGTCCAATCCGTTGACTCTGGCCTTCACCTTCACCATGGTGTCTCAGGGAAGAGGCTGGTGGTGCATGAGAAGATGCAGCTGTCTGTTGAACCAGAAAAGCAGAGAGCCTGAAATTGTTCTTAATGATTACAAGTACAAACCAAAATGCCTTAAATGATTTTAAAAGCTTTCTTGAATTATTAACAGTTCATTTCACCTAGGGGGCAGTGATGAGCTGGGGAAAAAAATGACCACATTGGTACAGTATACTGAAGTGCAGGTTGCCACTCTCACTCTTGCAAATAATTTTAATTGCTCTCCTAAACTGTCTGTCTTGGAAAAAAATTTTGAGTTGAATAAATTTCCAAATATTCATGTTTCTCTAGCAACTCACCAACAGCAATTCCAAATTGGTTGACTATATGTTGACATTCATTAAAATATTAGAGGAAAATTAAACATTTAAAATTTGGTAATTTGATATTTTTTACACCTGATGTGGTGTTGGCCTTCAATTTTTCACAACTGCTTAAACTAACTGCAGTCGATTCTCATTATTCACAGAGTCCATATTTGTAAATTCCCCTGTGAGCTAAAACTTATTTGTAATCCTGAAATTAATACTTGAGGTGCTTTTGCCATCATTTGTGAACATTCACAGAGCAGCAAAAAATTTGATTTGCCTGATATACAACACCTAAGGTAGAACAAGGTAACTTTCTGTCTTCTTGTTTCAATTCTCATATCCTAATCAGTGACATTTCTGAGCTCTCTTTGTGCAGTGTTCTTTGCACTATTTGGTTTTTACTAGTGACTTTACACCTTCAAATGCTTCTCCCCCTCAGCCTAGTGTTGAATTGCTTTCTAGTACTCCTGAGTGCAAGAAGACTGTGATCTGCTACATGGAGAAATCAGGTGTATTAGATGATCTCTGTTCAAGCACAAATGATAGTGTATTGGCTGTGAGTTCAATGGTAATGAATCAACAATAATTATTAAATAAGGTGTCTTTAGACTGAAGCACTCATAAAACAATGTTATGTGTTGATTGGTTGATGAAAATGTGTAGCCAGAGTGCACAGGACACTAACCCTGTATTTTCCATAGGGGCTTAGTATTCTCTAAGTCAGTGTTTTTGGTGAATTTATAGAACATAACTACTATGAATAGTGAAATTCACCTGCATGTGTGTATATATTATTTCGCATAATATTTATATACTGTGTATATATTATATTTTACATCTATATAAATAAATATATATAAATTTATCCTTTTAATAAATTAAGTTACATTTTGGACAAATATTGATGCTAGTTTCTAGTAAAGTTTTCTATCTTACATAGCTTTTTTCTATTTTTCATTTGGAGTTTTGATTAAACTACTATAATTCTACGGTGTTTCTATTCTAATTTATTACTGTATCGATTTACATATAAAGATATTCTGAAATTATAACACATTTGAATTCTTAGAGTAAACAATACTTGGAAATACACAGAATACATTTTACATAAATATTCATCAAAATATAAACGGCAAGCAGAAATATATGCAGATTATTACACCACTGTATTAATTAATTACAATTTTCTTTACAAAAAACACAAAATCAGTATTCAGATGAATAAGCAATATTAGTGAGACAACCAAAAGCCTCTGACATGCCCCTTCCCAGACACTACTCTACACCCAAAGTAGCTACAATATTGTCATTTAAGACCACAGCTTGTGTTTACATTTATATAAATAAAATCACAGGGTATAAACATAAACTTTTAATGCATTTTTTGTTGAGAATTATGTTCTGGAGATTCATGCATATAGTTGCATATATTTTGTGTTTTTTAAATTGTAGCTCATCAGGAAATTCTTGAATCTTCTCTGTCAGATACATAAGGGAAAGTTACCCAATTATCCATTTCATTCTCTTATGTAACATTAAATCAAATTTAATGAGAATGAATCTTAGTCCACAGATTCAGTTGAGCAAGAACAGCAGCATTAACAAGTAAAATTTTATTTAACTCAAGTTCTAAATTAGTGCTCTCATTCTTCCTTGTCCTGTTTTATTGCATTATCCTAAGATAATTCAGCACATTACTAATGAGGAAAGGCTACATCTGAGCTTTAGTCACAGATCAACAAAGGTTGTGGCTCAAATGCCCATTATCCCTGTTCTATCTTATTCCTGTGCGCATAACCACTTATAGTTTGAAAATAACCTGCTAGTTCTGTGTCGTGATTAGGGCACAGGAGGAGTTTTCTCTGACACTACCTATAATCCTCCGTGTTCAATTGTGTTACGTAGGAATTTCCCTTCTGACCTCATCGATCTCTCACAGTGATGCTAAGCACAACATACGCTACCTTTATATTAAAGACCTTTAGAATATTTCCTCTTATTTTTCTCTTCTTAACCAGTCAGACTAATATCCTTTCAATTTCACGATCATTTTTTGCCCTTCATGTGTTTTCAAGATATTGTGCTCTTATATCCCCTTCATTTTATCATTCTGCACACATTTTGAGGTCCTTTTGAACTTAGACATTTTGCTGGGAAAAGCCAGCAAGACATGAAGGCAACTTCAGTTTGCTCTCCCACATGCTTCCTCTTAGATAACGAATTAGAGAACAATCTATGAATTTAAATGTGTGGATAAAATAAGTAATTAAATATTGTTAATAAGCATACATATTTTAAATCTTGAATTTTTTCTTATTAGCCCACTAAATTTTACTGAAGATAGAGAAATAGGATAAAGACAAAAATTAATTGTGAGAAAAAAAGCATACAAACTTACCAATGCTTTAAATCCAGGTGTGGAGACAACCTTTTGATAGCTTCTGGTGAACTTCCTGAGAAACGATGTTTCATCTGGGGTAAAGAGACTGGACTGAAGAGATGTGAAGGTACTTTCTCACTCCAAACACTGATTATTCCAAATATTAAATATTATTGCACCATCTGAATTATCAAAGCTCTCCAAATCCAAAACATTCTAGTAGATTCAATTGCTTCTTCTGAGAGTATATGTATTGGTTTTATAAAAGGTTAAGAGGAAAAAAGGAATCAGAGTAGATTTAAGCTAATGCTGTCATGTAGAACAGAATGCTGAGGTTCAAAAAGGGTGAATGACAAAACTGAGTCTAAAATATTAGCATCAACGGTATGGCTTTTTATATATTGACTTCCGTTTTGCTCCAAGGCAAAGCATTTTGAAATTATATTAATTGTGTGTAAGTTAACCTTTGAAGAATGTATTCTTAATTCTATATGTATTTTTTAAATCATGTTATATTATCTGAAGCTGAAAAACTTATTCTCAAATAGTTGAAACTTATTTCTTGCAGGTAGAAATCCATTCATTTAATAAAATATTGAATAATTATTAATAGTTAATAAGTTAAAAGTATAAGTGGCTATTATTATAAATATATCAGTTTAATACTATAACCCTAAATAATTTATCTCCTGAAATTCTAAAAAGATTTTTAGAAACAAAAAGAGTATCATATCGTAACTTCTTTATATCTCAGTTATCACATTTCTTAGGAAACCACATTATAAATATGCAATTTTAAAACTAACTTCCCTTAAGATACATATGTAAATGATATGGTTGCTAATAAAATCAGACTTCATCCATTATTTCTTGTTGCATAACAATTTAAAGCATAATTTTGTTTTATATATCAACAACATTTTCATTCTGGGAAATAGCTTCATAATATATACTAAGACCATATAAAATGAATTATTATTGCAACTAAGCGTGCACTGTGAAATGGCTTAGCAAAACACTAGCTTGCATACCATATTCTTGTCCTGCTTAACAACTGCAATAAAATAGAAATGATAAGGCCATAAAGAACAGTGTAGAATTAGAAACAGTAATCACTGTGCATTACATTGCCATTTGATATGATGAACTGCAGCTTGCTGACGGTAATCTTAATGAGGATTACAGTAGATATATTAAAATATATATGTGGCCTTCTATTAACAATAAGACACTCAAATATATTTTTTTTGCATCTATATTTCCATGCTACATTGTAAAGGCTGTTATTTTAATTAACAGGACTTTGAAAATCCATTTGATTAGAAATTTGAATGCCAAGTTAAACCATCAATAAAATTAATCAGAAACAACATACTGAGCAAATGCAGAAAATTTCAATGGTTTTCAATTTTTATTGTGAAGGCAAATTAAATTTAACTGAAAAGATGTATCATCTTGTACTGACATTCAGAAAACTATCCAAGACTTAGCCATTGGCTCACCAGCTGGATAACTTGCTTTTATGAGCATCTATTCTCACAAGATGAGCAGGACATGCAGTTGTGCTTAAAAACTCAAGCAATCATATAATTAGTGCTATATATTTTCTGCCTTGCTATCAAAGAATCTAAATGTATCTTATTATTTAGGACTCTTTCAGTTATATGTGTCAGAGATCCTAATCTAACTAGGGCTAAAGTTTGAAGGAAAGGGATTGGGTTTTTGAAGGAAAGGGGTTGAGTTTCTCTTATTCTGTAGACTGCTTATTGATAATTTATTTTGCTGTGCAGAAGTTCTTTAGTTTAGTAAGGTCCCTGTGTTAGTTGGCTTTGTGTCACTATAAAGAAATACTTAAGGGTGGATAATTTATAAAGAAAAGAAGATTAACTGGCTCATGATTCTACAAGCTATGCAAGAAGAAGCATGGTTCCAGAATCTGCTCAGCTTCTGCTGAGGGCTCAGGAAGCTTTCAATCGTGGTGAAAAGTGAAGAAGGGGCAGGATTGTCACATCGTGAGAGTGAAAGGAAGAGAGAGAAGGAAGAGATGTTATACATTTTAAAACAACCAGATCATGCATGAACTAACAGAACAAGAATTCACTCATCATCAAGGGGATAGTGCTAAGCCTCTCAGGAGGCATCCACGCCCATGACAATACCTGCCACTAGGCTCCACCTTAAACATTGGGGATTATATTTCAACATGAAATTTTGAGGAGACAAACATCCCAACAATATTAGTTCCACTTGTTAATATTTGTCTCTATTGGAATTGCTTTTGGGGATGCAGCCCCCCAATTTTTTGAGTACAAGGATGTGAAGAAGGGTATTGCCTAGGTTTTCTTCTAGGATTCTTATTGTTTGAGGTCTTACATTTAAATCTTTAATCCATCCTGAGTTAATTTCTGTATATGGTGAAAGGTAGGAGTCCAGTATCATTCTTCAGCTTGTGGCTATCCAGTTATTCCAGCAACATTGATTGAATAGGGGGTCCTTTCTCCATTTCTTGCTTTTCTCAGCTTTGTTAAATAGCAGATGGTTGCAGGTTTGTAGCTTTATTTCTAGGTTCTCCATTGTGTTCTATTGGTCTATGTGTCTGTTTTTGTACCAGTACCAAGCTGTATTGGTTAGTGTAGCCTTATAGCATAGCTTGAAGTCAGGTAGTGTGATACTTCTCTGGCTTTGTTCTCTTGGGTTAGGATTCCTTCAGTTATCTGGGTTCTCTTTTGGTTTATATGAATTTTGGAATAGATTTTTCTAATTCTGTGAAAAATGTCATGGTAGTTCGATAGGAATAGCATGGAAACTGTAAATTAGTTTAGGCAGTATGGCCATTTTAACAACATTGATTTCTTTAATCCATGAGTATGAAATGCTTTTCCCTTTATTTTTGTCATCTCTGACTTCTTTGAGCATTGATTTGTAATTCTCTGTGTAGAAATCTTTCACCTATTGGGCTATCTGTATTCCTAGGTATTTATTTTTTAATTTATGATTATTATAAATTGGATTGTGTACTTGATTTGGCTCTCAGATTGAACATTATTGGTATAGAAATATTACTAATTTTTGTACATACATTTTGTATCCTGGAACTTTACTGAAGTCATCTACCAGTTCTAGAAGCCTTTTGGTAGAGTCTTTAGGGTTTTCTAGGTATAGAATCATATCGTCAGTGAAGAGAGATAGGTTGACATATTCTTTTCATTTTTGGATGCCTTTTCTTTCTTCCTCTTGTCTGACTGCTCTGGCTTGGATTTCCAGGACTATGTTGATAGGAGTGATTGGAATTGATATCCTTACCTTGTTCTGATTCTCAAGAGAATGCTTCCAGCTTTCACTCATTCAGTATGATACTGGCTATGGGTTTGTCATAGACAGCTCTTATCATTTTGAGGTTATGATAGCTCTTATTATTTTGAGGTATGCCCCTTTGATGCTTAGTTTCTTGAGGGTTTTGTCATAAATGTATATTAAATTGTATTGAAAGATTTTTCTGCATCCATTGAGATGACCATATATTTGTTTTCAATTGTTTATGTGGTGAATCACATTTATTGATTTGTGTATGTTGAACCTGCCTTGCATTTCATGAATAAAGCCCACTTGATTGTGGTTTATTATCTTTCTGATGTGGTGTTGGATTAAGTTTGATAGTATTTTGTTGAGGATTTTTGATCCTGTGTTCACAAGGGATATTGGTCTGAAGTTTTAGTGTTCTGTTATGTTGTAGCCAGATTTTGGTATCAGGCTGATTTTGGCTTCATAGAGTCAGGGGGGAGCCTCCCTCTTCAATTTTCTGAAGTTTTTTCAGTAGTAGTAGTATCTAGGTATCTAGATAGGTTGCTGGGTAAAATGGTACAACTATTTTTAGTTCTTTGAGAAATATCCATACTGTTTTCCATACAGACAATACTAATTTAGATTCCCACCAACAGTGTATAGGCATTCCTGGTTCCTCATAGCCTCACTAGCATCTGCTATTTTCTAACTTTTTATAGAATAGCCATTGTGACTGGTGTAATACTGTATCACACTGTGGTTTTCATTTGCATTTCTGTGATGATGAGTGATGTGGAGCATTTTTTCATGTGTTTGTTGGTCACTTGTATGTCTTATTTTGAGAAATGTCTATGGCGTTTGGCCACTTTTTAATAGGTTTATTTGATTTTCTTTTCTGGAGTTGTTTGAATTTATCCTAGATTCTGGATATTTGTACTTTCTCAGATGCATGGTTTGCAAGTATTCTCTTTCATTCTGGAGGTTGTCTATTTACTATGTTAATTATTTCTTTTGATGGGCAGATGTTGTCTAGTTTAATTGGATGTGCAGAAACTTTTTGATTTGATTAAGTCCAATTTGTCTATTTTTATTTTTGTTGCATTTGCTTTTGCGATCTTAGTCATAAAGTTGTTGCCTAGGCCAATGTCCTGAAGAGTGTTTTCTAGGTTTCCTTTGGGGATTTTTATAGTTTCAGGTCTTACATTTAAGCCTTTAATCCACTGTGAGTTAATTCTGCATATGGTAAGAATTAGAGATCCAGTTTAATTGTGCCACACATGGCTATTCAGTTTTCCCAGCACCGTTTACTACCTATGGTATCCTTTCCCACTGTACATTTTTTTTTTTTGATGAAAGTCAGTTGGTTGTAGATATGTGGCTTTATTTCTGGATTCTCTATTCTGTTACATGGATCTATGTGTCTATGCTCATATCAGTACAATGCTGTTTTGGTTACAATAGCCTTGTAATATAATTTAAAGTTAGCTAATGTGATGCATCCAGCTTTGTTCTTTTTGCTTATGATTTCTCTGGCTCCTTACGTTCTTTTTTGGTTCCATATGAATTTTAGGATTTTTTTTTTCTAATTCTATGAACAATAGCATTGGTAATTTGATAGGAATTGCCTTGAATCTGTAAATTGCTTTAAGCAGTATGGTCATTTTAATAATATATCCTTTTAAAAAGTGAGTGTGGGATTTTTTTTCATTTGTGTCATCTACAATTTCAGCAGTGTTTTGTGGTACACATTGAAGAGCTCTTTCATTTCCTTGGTTAAATGTATTCCTATGCATTTTATTTTATTTTGCGGCTATTATAAATAGGATTGAGTTTTTTTTATTATACTCTAGTTCTAGGATACATGTGCAGAATGTGCAGGTTTGTTACATAAGCATACACATGCCGTGGTGGTTTGCTACACCCATCAACCAGCCATCTACATTAGGTATTTCTCCTAATGCTATGCCTCCCTAGCCCCCCACCCCTGACAGGCTCCAGTGTGTGATGTTCCCTTCCTCGTGTCCATGTGTTCTCATTGTTAAACTCCCACTTATGAGTGAGAACATGCGGTGTTTGGTTTTCTGTTGCTGTGTTAGTTTGCTGAGAATGATGTTTCTAGCTTCATCCATGTCCCTGCAAAGGTCATGAACTCATCCTTTTTTATGGCTACACAGTATTCCCTGGTGTATATATCCCACATTTTCTTTATCCAGTCTATCATTGATGGGCATTTGGGTTGGTTCCAAGTATTTGCTATTGTGAACAGTGCTGCAATAAACATACGTGTGCACGTGTCTTTATAGTAGAATGATTTATAATCCTTTGGGTATATACCTAGTAATGGGATTGCTGGGTCAAATGGTATTTCTGTTTCTAGATCCCTAAGGAATCACCACACTGGTTTCCACAATGGTTGAACTAATTTACACTCCCACCAACAGTGTAACAGCATTTCCATAGTTAGGGTTGAGTTCTTGATTTTGTTCTCAGCTTTAATGATGTTGTTTTATGAAAATGCTACTGATTTTTATATGTTGATTTTGTACCCCGAAGTCATCATTTTCAAGTTTAGGAGTCTTTTGGAGGAGTGCTTAGGGTTTTCTAGGTATAAGATTATGTAATCTGTAGAAAGAGATAAACTTATGTCATCTTTTCCAACTTTGATGCCCTTTGTTTCTTTCTCTTGACTGTTCGCAATGGCTAGGACTTCCAATACCACATCCAATAGGAGTAGTGAAAATGGGTATTTTGTCTTGTTCTAGTTCTGGGAAATGCTTCAACTTTTCCCCATTTAGTGTGATGTTTGTTGCGGCTGCTTTTGCTGTATCCCAGGTGTTTTGGTATGTTGTGCCTGTAGTGTAATTCATTAACTTTTTTTATTTCTGCCTTAATATTGTCATTTACTCAAAGATCATTCAGCAGCAAGTTGCTTAGTTTTCATAAATAAATAAATTTGAATAGCTTTTTTTTTGAAACAAATCCTCACGCTGTCATCCAGGCTGTAATGCAGTGGCATGATCTTAGCTCACTGCAGCCTCAATCTTCTGTGCTCAAGTGATCCTCTGGCCTCAGCGTCGCAAGTAGTTGGGACTACAGTCATGTGCCACGATGCACAGCTAACTGTTTTTAAATTTTCTTGTACAAAAAAGTACAAAAAGATGGGGTCTTGCTAGTCTAAAACTCCTGGCCACAAGTGATCCTCTCAGCTCAGCCTCCCAAAGAACTGTGATTATAGGCATGAGTCACCATGTTCAGCCACATTTGTGGAGTTTTGAGAGTTTTTCTTGGTATTGATTTCTGACTTTATATCACTATGGTCCAAAGAGATACTTAATACAATTTCATTTTTTTTTAATTTATTGAAACTTGCCTTATGGCCAAACATAATATCTATTTGGGAGAATGTTCCATGCACAGATGAGAAAAGTGTATATTCTAAAGTTTTTGAGTAGAATGAATGGTAAATGTCTGTTAGGTACATTTTGTCTAGAATCTAGTATAATTCCAGTTTCTTTGTTGATTTTCTGCCTTGTTGATCTGTCTAGTGCTGTTACTAGTGTGTTGAAGTCTTTTGCTATTATTGCATTGCTGTTTATCTCTTTTCTTAGGTCTAGTAGTATTTGTTTTAAGAATATGGGTGCTCCTGTGTTGGGTACATATATATTTTTAGGATAGTAATATCTTGTTGAATTGAAATTGTCATCATTGTATATTGACTTGCTTGTCTGAACTCAACCTCCAGGCTAACAGTTGGCTCTGATAGCCAAGAGCTGCCTGTGGCACAATCAGATGGGTATGAGCTTGATCTTTCTTTAATAAGATGTGCTCTCTGGTGCTTCAGGTGATGGGTTGGTCTGTAGAATGCCCAGTGACCTGAGTTCCCTGTTCAGTCCACGGTCAGGAGGACAAAGCTGGGCAGAGTCATACCAGTGAGCTTTCCCATAAATGTCCCAATGACAAGTGTAGGCACCAGTCCTCTTAGGGGTGGCTGGGGGAAATCCTGGTGAAATATGCTGAGGTCACCTTGGAAGGAGGAAGGCAGCACCAATTCCACTTTTTCTAAAAACGTTTTTGTGTAAAGCAATTTCTCTTTCCTCTGAAACACCTATGGAATTTGAATATCTCTAATACCTTTAGTTACACTGTAGTCCTTAACATCATCTCCACTAATTCTATAATCTTCATAATCATTCAGGACTTGAACAACTGCCTGTATTACTTATGATGTAGCTCCCTATATAAGGCCTTGAATATTCAATGCAAGGTTGCTGAATCAACGAAAGCATTAACCAACTGAAACATTGATATTTGTAAGATGGTATTATTCTTTATATATTCTTACTATGTGGCATTGTGGTTAACTTTTTTTTTTTTTTTTTTTTTTTGAGACGGAGTCTCGCTCTGTCACCCAGGCTGGAGGGCAGTGGTACGATCTCAGCTCACCGCAAGCCTTGCCTCCCAGGTTCACACCATTCTCCTGCCTTGGCCTCCTGAGCAGCTGGGACTACAGCTGCCTGCCACCACGCCTGGCTAATTTTTTGTATTTTTAGTAGAGACAGGGTTTCACCGTGTTCGCCAGGATGGTCTCAATCTCCTGACCTCGTGATCTGCCTGCCTCGGCCTCCCAAAGTGCTAGGATTACAGGCATGAGCCACGGCGCCTGGCCTTGTCGTTAACTTTTTTAAATCAACATTTTATTCTTTTAAAATATCACACGAAATTTAGAAGTCTGCTTCTCTCTGCAATTATTTCAGTACTTTAATTTTTACCTTTTAGCCTCTTACCTGACCCATCAATCCTGCTGTAGTCAGATTTAAGTGTTCTCTGGCTACACATCCCAATATACACTAAATGTTAACATCTCACAGGTATTCAGCAACTTCAGACAACATATTAAAATGACAAAACACAATCTTTTTTGTCTACATTCTAAAATTCACTTGATATAATTGAATTGTAGAAACAAAGGTGAAAACACATTCAGTACATGTTACATCAAAGAAATGTAGAGAAATTTAATGAGTATTTGACAGTACTTTCAATGAAACCTTAGTATGATTCAGAGAAAATGTTTACTATTTGGATGTAGTGAGCTAAATGAAATGCTCGCTTTTTTGATGCCTGCTCTTCATCCTTTGTCATGTCACCATTGTTATCAGAACAGCACTTATTTATTGCTCATCCAGAAAAAGATACAATTAACATTGACAAAATATATGTCCTTCTATTTTGCACAGTAAATTTTGCAAAATACGCATTACTCCTTTTATGCCAATGGTTTCTGAACTCAAACTAGTAATCTGTCATTTTAATGACATTTGAGCTGTCAAAATAATAAGCATTTAATATAAATATTGGAGCTGCTGCTAGAACCCTAAAACAAAGGATTTCTGTAGCAGAATAATTTTCAAAACTCAGATAATAGATATAATAACATACACAGACCAAAAAACAACATTTGAAATTTTTTTCTTGGAAAACAGGGAGGATGTATACAAATATGTAAAAAAATATTTTCACAGGATAAATCCAAGGTTGATAGTCATAAAGAAGGGTATGTAAACAATTACTTTTATTAAAATCGAGGCTTTAGATATTAAAGGTGAGAAATAAAGATGAAAGTATCATATAATTTATGACCATAATGCAATATCACATAAAAGCTGTGTATGAAAGATAAAATTATTGTGTAAAAAGAACTAATTAAAATTTTATTTTACCAAGTTTAAACTGAGATACCAATTTAGTCTTCACTAATTTACTGGTTTTTTATTTATTTCACTGCAAAAGGGGGTAAAAATGCCTACATTGCTCCTTCATAGAAAGATTGTACATGCCCAACTCAATATATAGGGAAATGTTTTTAGGCTGTATAAAAGCAAGATACTAATATTTATTTCTCAGATAGCAAATAAATATATATATATATAGCTATATAATTCAGTAGCAATTTCAATTAAAATTTAAGCATAGCTATCTATAGCTTATTTTGTTTATTTTCTTTCAAGTAGTCTGAGGTAATTTTACAAATAGCATATTTTTCCTAATAATTTGCATTAATTGAAAGATTTTGAATAACATTTGTAGTATTGTTACATTCTATTGCTGTCTAACATATTTCTGATCATGTGAAATCTAACATAGAATATGCAAATCAATTAAATCTAACATTTCTGTATTTACTGTGAGTAAACAAAAAATATTTCTCTGAAAATTTTTACAGTGCTTACTGAATGAGTACTATTTTCATTAAAATAAGATCAGTTTTCTGCTGCTGTGTGTAGCAGAGAAACTGGTAATAGGCTAGATCTGCTATAAACAAGTGAGAAACTGGATAAACCACTTTCCGATATTATACAAGAGACGTTGAATGATGGGAGCCATTGACGAAACAGAAAGTTACATGGTGAGCCCACGGATAATTTCAACTTTTAAAGGTTTATTTTATTGTTAATTAACACATAATAATGGTAAAAGCTTATAGAATATGTCGTGATATTTCTAACATGTGTACATTGTATAATGATAGAGTCAGGTTAATTAGGTTATCAATTACCTCAAACATTTATCATTTCTTTGTGGTAAGACCATTCAAAATCTTCTCTTCTAGATATTTTGAAATGTACAATATAATATTTGAACTATAATCACCCTACTATGTAATACAATACCAGGTCTTATTATTCCTATCTATCATAATTTTTCACCCTTGACCAATTCTGGTGACCACTTATGCTACTTTCTATTTCATTGGAACCAGATTTTTAAGTTTTGCAGCTGTGTGAGATTATGTGGTGTTTGTCTCTCTGTGCTGCCTTATTTCACTTAGGATAATATCCTCTGAGTTTATCCAGGTTGCTGCAAATGACAAGATTTTATTCCTTTTTGTGGCTGAACAGTGTTTCATTGTGTGTGTATATACATATACATATGTATGTGTGTGTGTGTATATATATATATATATATATTTCTATGCATTCATTCATTGATGGACAATTAGGTTGCTCCATTGCTTGGCTATTGTGAATAGTGCTGCAATAAACATGGAAGTCCAGATATCTCTTTGACATAATGATTTCATCTCTTTTGGATAAACACACAGTAATAGGATTTCAGGATCCATATGGTAGTTCTACTTTTAATTTTTTGAAAATCACCATACTGTTTCTCATAATGGAAGTAATAATTTACATTCCTACCAATAGTATATGAGTTATTATTTCTCCACGTTCATACCAGCACTTGTTTTTTTTTTTTTTTTGTCTTTTTTAATCTGAATAATAGACATTCGGATAGATTTGAAGGGATATTTGGTTGTGGTTTCGAAATTTATCTCCCTGATGATTAGCGACTGATATGGTTTGGGTCTTTGTCCCCACCTAAATCTCATCTTGAATTATGATAATCCCCACATGTCAAGGGCAGGACAAGGTGGAGATGATTGAATTATGGGGATGGTTCCCCCACTCTCCCCATGCTGTTCTCGTGATAATGAGTGAATTCCAACAAGATCTGATGGTTTTACAAGGGGCTTCCCCCTTTGCTCAGCACCACACTCTTCTGCTGCCTTGTGAAAAAGGACCGATTTGATTCCCCTTCCAGCATTATTGTAAGTTTCCTGAGGTCTCGCCCGGCAGGTGGAACTGCAAGTCAATTATAACCCTCTTTCCCTTGTAAATTACCCAGTCTTAGGTATAGCAGCATGAGAATCAACTAATACAGTGATGCTAAGCATTTTTTCATAAACTTGCTGCTCATTTGTATGTCTACTTTTGAGAAATGTCTATTTATTTTGCCTATTTAAAAATCAGAGTGTTTGTTTGCAATTGATTTGTTTGAATTCCTATATATTCTAGATATTAACCTCCTGTAAGATGCATAATTTGCAAATATTTTCTCCCATTTTATAGGTTGTCATTAACTCTGTTGATGTTTTCTTCGTTGTGCACAAGCTGTTTAGTTTTATATAATCTTATTTCTTTAGTTTTGCTTTCTTTGCCTGTGCTTTTGAGTTATTATACAAATATTCTTGGCCAGACCAATTTTATGAAGCACTTTTCACGTTTTTTCTTCCAATAGTTTTATAGTTTTTGCATCTTATATTTAAGTATTTAATTCATTTTGAGTTGACTTAAGTATATTTTGAGAGATAGGGGCTTGTTTCATTCTTCTGCATGAGAATATCCAGTTTTCATAGCACCATTTGTTGAAGAGACTGTTTTTACTCCAATGTGTATTTTTGTTGCCTTTGTCAAAAATCAATTGGTTGTATGAGTATGGATTGATTTCTGGGTTCCCCATTCTGTTCCATTGGTCTATGTGTCTATTTTGCTGATGCCATGCTGTTTTGGTTACTATGGCTTTGTAATATGTTTTGAAGTCAGATAGTGTGACACCACAAGTTTTGTTCTTTTTGCTCAATATAGCTTTGGTTATCTGGGGTCTTCTGTGGCTCCACAGAAAATTTAGAATTTTTTTTCTATTTCTGCAAAAAATGTCATTGGTATTTTGATGGGGATTTAACTGAATCTGTAGTTGGCTTTGACTAGTGTGGAGATTTTAACAATATTCCTTCTTCCAAACCATGAAGAAATAATATCTTTTCACTTATTTATATAGTCTTCATTTTCTTTCATCAATACTCAGCTTTCATTGTATATATCATTTACTTCCTTGGTTAAATTTATTCACGGGTAATTTTTTGTAGTAATTGTAAATGAAATTGCTTTCTTGATTTTTTTTAGATACTTTACTATTAGCATAGAGAAATGCTACTGAATTTTGTGTGTTAATTTTGTACACTGAAATTTACTGAATACATTTATTAGTTTTAATAGTTTTTTGTGGAATATTTAGTGTTTTGTATATATAAAATCATGTATTCTACCAACAGGGATAATTTAATTTTCTCCTTTCCAATTTGGATGCACTTTATTTCTTTTTCCTTGCTTAATTACCCTGGCTAGGACTTCTAGAACTATGTTGACTGAAAGTCGTTTCTTGTTCCTGAACTTCAAGGAAAAGCTTTCAACTTTTACCCATTCAGGATATTAGCTGTAGGTTTGCCACGTAGGGCCTGTATTACATAGAGATAGATCTTTACTATACTTAATTGGTTGAGAGTTTTCAATCATGAGAGGGTGTTGAATTTTATCAAATAATTTTTGTGCATTTATTGAAACGATTATGTATTGCTGGTTCTTGACTCTGTTGATGTGATGTATCATATTTATTGATTTGCATATGTGAGTCATCCTTGCATCCCTGGAATAAATCCCAATTCATTATGGTGAATAATCACTTTAATGTGCTTTTGATTTTCATTTGCTAGTATTCTGTTAAGAATTTTTACCATTATGTTGATCAAGGGAATTGGCCTCTACTTTTCTTTCTTTACTGTATCCTTGTCTGGTTCTGATATTAGGGTGATGCTGGCCTCATGAAATGAATTTGAAAGACTTTGAAACAACTATATCCCAAAAAAATTGAGAAACCTAGAAGTGGTTATATAAAAATGGTATTGGTTTTTTAAATGTTTGTTAAAATTCAGCAGTGAAATTATCAGGTCTTGGGTTTTTCTTTGCTGATAAACTTTTTATTACTGATTTATTCTTATTAGTTGTTATTGTTCTGTTTAGATTTTCTATTTCTTGCTGACTCTGTTTTGGTAGGTTGTATATGTTCAGGAATGTATACATTTCTTCTAGGTTTCTCAATTTGTTGGCATATAGTTTTTTATAATAGTTTCTTTGTGTTCCTGTGCTATAAGTTTTAATACCTTCTTTTTCATCTCTGATTGCATTTATTTGAAAATTATCCATATTTTTAGTTTAGTTAAAAGAGTCAATTTTATCTTTTTTTGGAAAAAACTGTTTTATTTGCTTTCCTTTATTAACCTCTATTTTGTGTATTTCTGCTGTGATCTTTATTATTTCTTTTATTATAGTTATTTTGGATTAACTTTGCTCTGGTCTTTCTAGTTCTTGGATGTGCAATGTTAGGTTGTTTATTGAAGATCTTTCTAATTTTTTTGATGCAGACATTTATTGCTATAAACTTTCACCATAGAACTTCTGTGTCTATAAGGTTCATTTGAGTTAGGATACAGTTTAAATCCATTTTTTTTGTTGTTGATTCTATGTCTGGATGATCTGTCCATTACTGAATGTGGTTGTTGAACTTCCCTACTATTACTGAATTGAAGTCTATCTCTCTCTTTAGTTAGCAAATATTTTAGTTATATTTGCTTCATATATTTTGGTGCTCTTGTGCTGGGTGCCAATATGTTTACAGTTTTTATAACCTCTTACTAAATTGGCCCCTTTATCATTATACAATGGTTACCTTTATCTGTTTTTACAGTTTTTGATTGAATTGTATTTTCTCTGATAAGTATAGCTATCCTCCTTTCTTTTGGTTTTAATTTGCATGATATATCATTTTCCTTCCCTTTACTTTCAGTTTATATGTACTCTTATAGTTGAAGTGAATCTCTTGTAGGCAACATATAGTTGAGTCTTGTTATTTTAATCAACTCAGCCACTGCGTGTCTTTTAATTGAAGAATTTAAGCCATTTACATTCAAGGTTATTACTGATAGCTAAGAGCTTACTCCTGCCATTCTGTTGTTTTCTAAATATTTTGTAGAAAAAAATGTTTTTTCTTCTTCTTGTGTTGTATAACTTTGTGATTAAGTGGTTTCCTGTAGTAGTAAGATTTGATTCTTTTCTCTTTCTCATTTGTGTATATATTGTAATTTTTTCCTTTGTGACTAATCTGGCACTTTCATGAAAAATTCTTATAGTTATGTAAGTATATTTTAAGCTGATAAAAATTAATTTTGATTGCATGCATATAATTCAGACATCTACCGCACCATAAAATTTATAATTTTGTTGCCATAATTTACATTTTTTATGTCTTCTTGACAACTTATTGTAACTAGTATTATAGCTTACTATTTTGAAATTTAGCTTTTCTACTAGAGATTTGAAAGATTATATACTATACTACAAGGATAGTAATAGTGTATTATGAATTTGATTATGAGTTTATCTCTAAAAGTGAGGGTTATACTTTCATGTGATTTCATAGTAATAACTCCATTTTGCTTCTAGTCGGAGCAGTCTTTTAAGCATTTTGTTGCAAAGCCTGGTTTAGTGAAAAATTTCCTCAGCCTTCATTTGTTTAGAAAAGACTTTATTTCTTCATTTCTGAAAAATAACTGTACTGAATGGCAGGATTTTTTTTTCTTTCAGCACTTTGAATGTATAATCCCATTCTTTTGGCCTGCAAGTTTTCTGTTAAGAAATCTGCTGATAATCTAATGGGATTTCCTCACATTAGACTTGATGCTTTTATCTTGCTGCTCTTAGGATTCTCTTTGTCTTTCAGTTTGGCAGTATGATTATAATGTGCTTTAGAAAGAACCTCTTTTGTTTGGGATTCTTTTGAGTTTCACGGATTTTGATGTCCATATGTTTCTCAAGGCTTGGGAAGTTTTCATCTGTTATTTTTTTAAATAAGATTTCTGTGCCTTCTTCCACCTGTTCTCTCTCTATAACTTCCATAATGTAAAAAACATGCTCACACAATGGTGTCCCATATATCTTGTAGGTTTTCTTTGATTATTTTTTCTTCTTCTTTTTTCTTGACAGAATTATTCCAAAATATTTGTCATCAAGTTCTGAAACTTTTTTCTTCTCCTTGATGTAGTCTGCTGTTGAAAGTCTCAGTTGCACTTTTCATTTTACTCACTGGGGCTTTTAACTCCAAATTTTTTTAATGATATTTCACTCTTTGGAATTTGTCATACAGAATTGTATTTCTCATTTTTTTCAAATTTTATATCTGTGCTTCCTTTATCTTGCTAAATTAAAAAAAAATGTTATAATGAATTCCTTTTCAGGCAGTTAAAAATTTTTCTGTTCTCTGGGGTTAGTTACTACAAAGTTATTATATTTATTTGGTGCTATTCTGCATCCCTGATTTTTAATTTTTCTTGTGTCTCTGTTGATGTCTGTGCATCTAGTGGAATAGTCACCTTTTCTTATATTTTAGAGTATCTTTCACAGAGAAAAATTTTCACTTGCAGATGTGTCTTAGGGTGTCATTTAGGTAGGGTGGATTGCCTAGGTTCCAGGTGGGCACAGTATTGTAGTCTCCATGCAGTTTATTCAGCTACAGTCATCATGCTTGTGAGTGCCTCAATTGCCTAAGCTGCAACAGCTTGTAGTTTCTTAGACACAGCCTCCATGCTGGGCTGATTCACAGGTCAAATGTGGGTAGGGGCTGTCTGGTTATTTGATCAGGCATGGCTTGTCCATTGAGGGTGAATGTACCAGGCTGTTCTGGGCAATGAACAGTAGTGAACACTTGTGGCAGAGAAAGGAGTACTTCACACATGAAGAGAAGTCTGAGTGGCACACTGCAGCATCCACTAGTGCCAAAGGATCCTGCTGCTACATGACAATTGTACTATTAGGTGGCTCTGAAGAAGGGTGGAAGGGAAATGTTACCAAAAGGCAGAGTTGCAGGCAATGCCCTTGTTGAATATCCACCTTGTTTGGAAAGGGAAATTGTCAGTCATTAGAGCAATATATGGACACAGGGGTAATGGTGACTGACTTGTTTGTTTGGCTAGAGTTCTGAAATGGGAGAGAGAGAAAAATTAAGAGGAGGAGGAATGGGAAAATAGCACATGGCATGGATGGACATATTAAGTGGGGAAGAAAATGTAAAGATCTTTGCTTATTGATACTTTCCAGAAAGCAATCGCCAGGAAGAGATACTAAATGATCAGAATGGGTTGTCTCGTAAGTTTAAACTGTCATACCTTACTGCAGTACTGAATGCATAAGTAGTAATTGTGGCATTACACATCAAGGCTATGTATGGGCCCAACATTATGGGTTTCCCTTAACCAAGGGATGGAAAAAACTGCTGCTGATGTCCATTACTTTAGAAAATCAATCAGTTACTTAGAGGCAAGTTGATTACATTGAACCTGTTTCACACTGAAAGGAGCAGCAATTCATGTTGCCCCAAAATCTGCACAAATTCAGGGTATGGTTTTGTCTTTCCTTCATACAAGGCTTCAGCTAATACGCGTATCTGGGGATTCAACAGAATGTTCATTCCAGGTTGATAGTTATGTCCTTCTAAGATGCAGTTGACATAATGACTTGGAGGCAATGCCTTGTAAAGATTATAAAACCGATATAAATGACTATCATGTCCTGTTGTGACTCAAAATGGTAGAATGCATAGATGAGAAAATGAAGAAGTAGAAGTGGGTTTATTGACTATCCCTTCCAATGATCCACTAGTGCAGTTTTTTTAAATAAACATATGCATTGAGTCAATTTCCAGAAATTTATCATTTTTGTCATGTTTATAAAGTTTTATCATTGCAGTTTGGAGAAAGATTTTGCCAAGCTCCTCGCAGAAATGTTGCTCTGCTTTTACATTTCTAAAGGAAAATTATTTTGAAACTATATTTTTGTAAACAGCCAAACTATTAATCAAATATGAAGGCAAAATAAAGATTTTTTAAGGTATTTATAGAAGAAATGCTTTATCCACAAACTCTAAGCAAATTACTTGGTGATTAATTCAAGAAACACAAAGGATTACATTTAGAAAGAAAACATAAGGTACAATGAATACAACTGAAGAGAGTTGAGGAAAAAATGATGAATCATGAATGGATAAACCTGTGGAAAGCCTCAGAAAGTAACAAATCTAGACCAGAAATGAAAGTGAGAGGTGGTGGAGAGAAGGATCTGTGCAGAGAATATCGTGTGACACAGATTTGTTAAATTTAAGGATATGTCAAAGGAAAATAGCACAAAAAGAGAAACGTATGTACAAATTTAAGGATCAACAAAATTAAACAATAGTAGTATATATTATCAGGTATCATTTCACATTACAATAAAACTCTGATCACAATAATATAAAAAGTTATTGATTTTCAATTTTGACAGTTCAATTATATACAAAATTAGAAAATATAACTATGTTAGATTTGGGGAAGAAGTATTGCATGAGAGCTAAAATAATTATTAATGAAAATGATAAAGACACTTATTTTATAATTATTAGAATAAAATAAATGTTTCAGGAATATTACTTATCAATGGGAGGAACTAAAAATAATATTTTAGGAGGAAAGGAATGGAAGTCAAGGAAAATATATGTCACTTAACTAAATCTACATCGAAATAATTTGTCCACTGCATAGTATGTAACATTCAAATAACAACCAAAAAATTAACAACCAAAATAAAAACCAAAAAATTACAGAAGCATAAACCAGAATATACACTTAAAGAACTAAATGCAGTATTCTGGGGAGTGGAACTGGGAATCAGGTAGAGTGGGCAAAGGATTGGTACTTTTTACTACAAGGCTTTTTGTATTTGATATTAGAGTATTATGTTTTCAAAAATGTGTACACATGTTTTAATAATCAACAGTTGTAAAGCAACCCAAATTAACTAAATTTAGAAGAGGCATGCTGTCTAAAAAATATATCAATGAATGTTAAAATTGTGTCTGAGATTACTCTAGCGGTTAGGAGCACAGTGATTGAAACCATGCTACCTATGATGAATCCAGGTTCTGCCATTTAGTGGTGTGACTATGTTCACATCATGTTAAATAAGTTATTGCAGTGAGTAAAGGAAAAAAAACACACAGATATGTAAGATTTAGAAAAAGAAAGAGAATGATTTAAAAGCAAACCTTTTAAAACAAATTGTTATTGCTAAATAATAATTTTCTTTTCCTTCTCCTTGTCACGTGTGTATCGTTATTTATCCTATTACCCTATTCCTTCTATTAAGAGTTTTTGTGTCTACTTTTACTGAAGGATGTTTTCTAGTGACTTTTTTTTTTTTTTGAGGTGGAGTCTTGCTCCGTTGCCCAGGCTGGAGTACAGTGGTGCTATCTCCACTCACTACAACCTCTGCCTTCCAGGTTCAACGGATTCTCCTGCCTCAGCCTTCTGAGTAGCAGGGATTATAGGCGCCCGTCAGCACACCCAGCTAAATTTTGTAGTTTTAGTAGAGATGGGGTTTCACCACGTTGGCCAGGCTGTTCTCGAACTCCTGACCTCAAGTGATCTGCCCACCTTGGCTTCCCAAAGTGCTGGGATTACAGGTGTGAGCCACCATGCTCGGTGGTTCTCTAGTGATTTTTAAAGATTTCTTTAAGAGCTAGTTCATAATAAGCCTAGTCTTTTTGCCACAACTTGTAAACAATTTGTGATTGCTAATACAGTATAAGTCGACAGGAGTTTTGGGGCTTCTGAATTAAAATTAACACACTAACGATGACTATCTTTCAGTTAGGCCTGTGAATAAAATGGCTGTTCAGCAAAGTAGACGCTATTGTTAAATATACTCCTCTTACTGACAATGGTGCTGTGATAGCTTTTAAATGACAGGAATCAACCTAAGAGCACACTGAGATAAAGGAATGGTAGAATAAAATGTGAAGAAACAATTAAAATGGAGCTTCTGTTAAGTTATTAATACACTGTAAGATTTGGAATAATTTCAGAAATATATTTAGGTAATGCTGTAAGTGGAGAGGATTAATTTTCTCATAATAATTTCAATTCAGATAGCTGACTTTGTCAGTGAAACTGACAATGCTTCTAATATTCTGTGATCTCTGCATCTCACAGAGACTTACAATAAAGACTAAGTTTAATTGTAACTTTTTTTCCCTCTGACCTGGACATATTTTTATAAATTCATACTGTAATCAATTTCAGATATAAGTGCAATACTATGCATTTAAATATTCTACTCCTTTAATCCTGATCCATTGTCCTTAAAATAACCTTGGCAGATTTTGCTTATTTTCCTTCTAAATATTTTTTCCCCAGGAGCTTCTTTGTCCCTTAATATAAATAGACTTCTAGTGTCTGTTTCATCAGTGTACCAGACACATCCAGACATACTGACATTCTGATGTAAAAACAGGTTACACTCATATTCACATGCTGCAAACAATTGTGCTCATGCATTCTACCATAGAGGGTTATCATAAAATTTAAAGGAATAGAATATGTGAAAGCATTTTAAAAACTATGAACTATATACACTATGAGGAATTATCATTTAATTAATTAATTTAATTTTGATGCTTTAAGAAACGAATCCATCTTTCCAATACTGATGTTTGAGTATTGGTAAGGAAAGGGCATTACTTGGCTTGTAAGTTACTGGCCAAAATTGAAAGAAAGATTCAAGATTTCAAACTTAAATTACTTGTGGCAATAAGTGTGAAATAGACTGAGGCTCTCTTTTCAAGCCATGATAAATATGCATAGGAGAGTGTATTTTGCCTTCTCTCTCCTCTCACAGATCAGGCATAAAATGGATACAGGCATGTTGATAGGCATCTGTTTAGGCTACAAGGTTGCCAAAAACTACGAAACAATTCTTGACAAAATTCTGTCAACTGAGTAATTTAAGGCTGTCCACATTTCAGAAATTTTATCTGTAAGAAATTTGTCGACACTGCATGGATGATGGCTGTAGTCACTGCTTCCTTTTACTGTGCAGTGATTTGGACAGTAATGGACAGACTGGTTTGAGGCCTCTACATTTTTGGTAGTATAATATATGGCAATCATAAATTGCTCAAAAAGGGCAATATAAAACCAGCTTTCAGATTTCAATAACTGAGGTCAGTTTGACATTTAGAGACAGTGGGCTTGTTGATGGCAAGTCTGCATACTTTTGCATGATTTTAAATATAAAGTAAGTCACTCAGCAAACAGAAAATAAGAGTCAAGCAAAAATAAAATTTTCTGCTTGACTGAAGAGGATGATAAGAGTTTATATATTTATTATTCTGGAGATTATTTAAAGATTAGTTTTAATTAAGATGAGGTGAAAGGAAAAATAGACAAAATAACATTAAAAAAATTTTTCAACACTAAGAAAGTATAGGAGACCTAAAGCCATTTTGTGTTGCATTTCCAGTGAATTGCCTCATTTCAGGAAACCATCTTTGTATTATATTGTCTTCAAAACTAGGGGCTTTAAATATAAGCATTTATACATGCCCTGTCTCCTGCAGACATCCCTCTTGCCTTCCTTACTTGCTACCAGATAACCTTATTTTTAACCTTAGACCTTAAGTGTGTTGCTAGCATGATGCACAATACCCTGTGAATCTGGCTTCTTGGTACCAATTCTTTTGATTGTTCTAGTCTTCACTCCCTTTAATGTGTTCGGTGCCCCACTAGATTGCTTGATTGTCAGTAAAGTGCCATTACCTCTTTTTGGTGTCTTGATCCACCTGCAAATTTTATGTAAGAAATTGAGTTTAAAATTTTAAGTAAAAAGTGAAAATAACATAAGATGAAAAGAAATTAATCACTTTGCAGTATCATAAAACAAGAATGAAATTAAAATTAATAAAAGGAGTCTGCACTAAACTAAGAAAGTAACATTTGATCACAGTTACTTCCTCATCATTTCTCTCCTTTTCACCCTTGCTGCTTAGAGAAGATAAGGTCTTTGCAGAGGAAGGGAGAAAAATAGTATTCATTGTATCTGAAATATATGAAATTCTGTTATGTGATTTATCATAGTATTTATTGTTGTTTTTTGTTTTTAACTTTTAATAAGCCAAAGTAGCAATGCAAAACCTAGAATGAGAAAAGCCTACCTAAACCAGTAAGAAAGAACATAGTCAATGTTAGGGAGACAGTAATTTATTCTTACAAAATGAGCTGACCTATTAACTGGCATTAGAAAGCAGCTGTAGTAAACTGCAGTTCCCTGGTGTTTGCACTAAATTACAAGTAAAAATATTTGGGTTCCAGGTCTACCTGTTATTAATTAGCTTAGGGTAACTCAGTCACTTTAGGAATTGACACAATACACACATTTAATCTGTAAGTAAGAGGTTGGAGTGAAATGAGTTCCAAAGTTTTTTATAGCTCAGCAAAATTGTTTAATTTTGAGGAATTAGTTTTAAAATATGACTGGTATTAAAACTAAGATCTTTCCAGTTTCCTAATCCTGTTATTTTCAACAAGTCAGACATTACAATAATATAACTTTCATATCTTTTATGCCCATACAGAAGTTGTGATTAGCTCACAGCCTCTGCCCAGCTGGTGTTGTCAAATAAAGGTTTATTCTATTAGGTGGGGCAGGGTGTGTTGGAGGGGGCAATGAAGACAGAAATGAAATTAAACCTTCAAATTATATTATTCTTAAGGCCCAGTCTCTTTGGAGCAGGTGTATAAAGTGGGAACCAACCAATTTGGAGATTCTTAGAATCTTTATGATTGTCTTAGAAGTCCCAGCCAGGCTTAAAACTTAGAATTGTCTCTAATGATATTTTAGGGGAGTGTACATATGCTAGCAGGTAGGCCCAAACAGCAATGATTCTGGACGGATTTGAATTTGCAATTGGATCCCCAAACTCTAGGATACTAGCTGTCAGTCTCTATCATTTCGTTATCCTTGTAATTAAACAACCGCAAATCTTCTGCAAATGAATTTTGATTTCCACTGCCACAAGGTGATAGAGTTTTACTTTACTCATTTGGAGAGTCATCTGTTTTGGATGTTGAAATGTGACCTCCAATGTTGGAGAAGGGCCTAGTGGAAGGTGTTTGGGTCATGGAGGAAGACCTCTCACAAATGGCTTTGTGCTATCCTTGCAGTAATGAGTGAATTGTCACACTTAGTTCACACAACAGCTGGTTGTTTAAAAGAGCCTGGAACCTCCTCAGCTTTTTCTTGCTCCCCCTCTTGCCATGTGACACACTGGCTCCCCTTTACCCTCTGCCATGGTTATAAACCTCCTGAGGCCCTCACCAGAAGCAGATGCTAGCAGCATGCTTCTCATACCACCTGCGGAACTGTGAGCCAAAATAAACCGATTTTCTTTATAAATTACCCAGATTTAAGTATTCCTCTATAAGAATTCAAAAAACTAACACAGAGGTGTACAAACTATTTTTCAAGGAACGTAAGTTTTACTTTAATGTTGGCAGCGTTCTCAAGAGCAGGTTAGTGTGCTACAACAAAGGCTGAATTACTTAACGAAAGTGAAAAAAAATGCAGCCTAGTGAAAATGTGTAATGTTCTGTAGAACTAGAATGCTATGTTTCATTGAAGAGTTCAGTATAAGAACCTTTCTCTGTTTCTGACTTTCTTTTTACTGCTGCTATTCTAAATTTTTTTTTTTTTTTTTTTTTTTTTTTTTTTTTTTTTTTTGAGATGGAGTCTCGCTCTGTCACCCAGGCTGGAGTGCAATGGTGCAGTCTTGGCTCACTGACACCTCTGCCTCCTGGGTTCAAGCGAAAGCAACTCTCCTGCCTAAGCCTCTCGAGTGGCTGGGATTACAGGCACCCACCACCACACTTGGCTAATTTTTGTACTTTTAGTAGAGACGGGATTTCTCAATG